>NW_025778626.1:0-41515 GCF_021130785.1 Homalodisca vitripennis
TATTGAATACAATAACATTGTAAATTTAATTATCAGAATATTGGCGTATCTATACTCTTCAGTTCAAATTGGACAAATTTATATACTGAGCGGGCAGGCAGGGTATTTAGGCAAAGATTTAAAGAGCATTGCCCAAAAAAATTTACAAAGAGAAAATGCATCGTTTACTTAACACCAGATGAAAATTAATTTTTATATGGCTGTTAATAATAGTATATAAATAAATAAATTTCCACATGTATAGACTATACTATATTTAAATAGAATATAACTTTAAGTAGGTCCCTTTTCCGCTTCAAGCTTAACTAATTCAGCTTAGTAAAAACATAAAGTCATTTTTATTCTTGTTAAACACGAAAGTAGTTGAAGAGTACTTCAAAGTCTAATTTTGGAAGGCGGTCGGCAGCTGTTCGTAATCTAATTAAATCTTTCCTACGGAGCATCTGGTGTTTTTTTTACGAAGTGGTTCATTAATCGATGTCAATAAGTCCTATGAAATGTATATTATATATTTTAATACTTTAGAATAATTATATTCTAACTCAATATACTTGACAGTTATTGGAGGTAAACAATAGTGAATATTCAAAAAGTGTATTTTATTGTAAGTAGATGAAATATCGTCATTACAAAAATATCAAATAGCTGAGGTTTTAAAATAAACATTGTTATAACTCTTCTAATACATTGTTAATTGAATAAAAGTTAGATTTACCAAAAATTTGAATAATGCCGTAAAAATACGTCTTGTTAAAATTTATACGATATTTTAAAATACAATAATGAATATAAAACCTTTGTTTGAACCACATATTTCACTCTACCTCATATTTATTACGTATGGATGTCACTCCTAAAATACTTTTACAACAGAGCAGTTAAACTTCAAACCTCCAGTGGCTGTCGCATTTATACTCGTATGGTTACTCGCTGTCATTTATCAAGTTGAGATTATCAAAAAAATAAACAACCCTTTACGAGTGTACTCAGTTTTTTTGTAAACCAGAGTAGCATTCCTTTATTTTGTGGCTTACAAAGTTCTTAAAAAAATATTAGATATTATATATGCATTTGTGAACTAACTAATTGATTTCATACGCACATACCTTATGCATTGTAGCTGTTATAAATTAAATAAGTATATAAAAATTTAAATTCGAATTACCCTTTGAATTTATGCTACACTAAATTAAAAAAAAACTACCTCACTATTTCATCTTACATATAAACTTAACCTTATGAAGTCCTAATGAATTTCCATACATTCATGGATTGGTTGAAGCTTAAATCATTAGAAGATCATTATTCGAAATGAGACATAAAAAACTTGAAATTGTAGAACGTTACCTATTTTTAGTTAAAAATCTAACGAGGACAGTAAATAAATATATCGAGTGTCCCAACGCAATGACAAATATAGATTTCAAAGTCGTCTAACAAGCCAATCTAACGAGCAGCGGAAATGAGACAGTCTAAGCGGGTTACTATACTATATTCAGCTTAGCCTTGATGTAGTACCGACATCTGACATGAATACGATACGTCGTATGCATTTATTACACATTTCATTATTAAAATTACTGTTTCAAAGTATTTTAGTATTTCTAGATAGATCAGCAATTTATGAATATATATATATTATATATATATTTAAATATATATATACAACAACAGAAAAAAAACACAAAAAATAAACATCAAAATTCTCGATATTTCGTCTTCTTAACAAGACATTTTCAAGAGATATAAATAGGTAAACATTTTAGTAAAAATAATAAACAAAAGAAAACATAGGTTGATAAAACTAATTTTGAATTAGTTACAAAGAGTTGACAATTTTGTATAATACAAGTCATATAAATGTATAAATTCAATTTGTAGTTAAATGTGTAGTTTAATAAAATAAAACAAATTAAAATTGTAAAGGATAATTAATATCTACAGTTATCCATACCTTAAATTTAAGGCATCCGGTGTTTACCTTGTAGGAACCTCTGATTCAAATAATTTCTATTTTCAAATAATTCATTTTAAGTTTATGGGGATTCTGAATTTTGTTAATACTTTTTAAAGTAAAACATTCATAGTATTTTTGTTATGCTCTATTGTATGGACCGAAATAGAATTTATATAATTTTAAGGTTTGTATTGATGCGATTTTTTTGTTCATTCTAATGTGCAATGGAGTTATGGTGCAGCTAATGTAGTCTTTAGGACAGTCTTTAGATGACAATTGGTAAATGACATTGCTGGATTCACAAGTCATTTTACAAATTATCGGATAACTTCTTTTTGTTGTGCTACTACAGCAATGTTTTGAATATATAATTAAATAACGCGTTTTGCAGCGAGGCTTACAACGGGGTTCAGAGCCAATTTTTTTTAAAAATTGTTTTGGTTAAGTAATCAGGGGGTAATTTAGGTCTTACTAATACGTTAAATCAAATGTTGAGGCATTTTAAAAATTACTCTAGGTAGATTGCTAAATAAATTTCTTGTTACAGGTGAAGCTAGTAGAATGTTGTGTGCTTTTTTATTATACCATTAATGTTGTATATCCCTGGAAAGTAAGTGGTAATACATTTTTCTTGATTTTTCTAGTTCCTAGGATTACAGTTTTTTGCTTTCTGCGTGTTATAATTTAAAAGTTTTGAGGACATCTTCTATTTCGAAAAACATTTTTTTAATTTTTGGGTGTGACAATCATAACCATATTTATTAGTGCAGTCGATTTGAGCTAATAGTTAGTCTTTCAGGAATATATTTTTTAACGTAACCAGGATGGCATCTTAAATAATTTTAATATTGCATTGATTTTGTATCTTTGATGTGGATCTCCTTTTTTAGGTGTTCCTGGTCTAAAAACACATTGACATATATAATCGTAACTATATATATATATATATATATATAATGCTTGTGAGATGTAAATAGTTTACACGATAACTGTCAAATGGTTCAAATCATAAAAATATTGTTATAGATTAATTTATTCCTTGTGAGAGTTTGTAATTTACAAAAATGAATTTGAATTTAAAAACCTAAAATGATTGAAGCGTTTTAGGGACAAAATGACTTTATTCGTTGAATATACTTATGTCAAATTATTACGTATGTCAAATTACTTTATTTATAGAAAGCCAAAATTATTTGAATTATGGTATTAAGATTATATCATAATTATACTTTGAACTGAAATTACTTTATACTTTAAATTCAGAGCTTTTACTGTTATACTTGGGTTAGTAACCTAAATCAACAATTTAATGCAAATATAAAAACCTTTTATCGTGTGTTTAAATCTAATTTTTTGTAGGTCTGTTATTTTTTATATTTATAAGTATTGAAAAAATATTTTATTATTCCCTCTATACTAATTTAAAACATATTTTGCGTGAATTAAAACATTTATTTCAAACAATCCAATGCAGAGAGCGGTTTATTCAAGAACTCATAATTTATTGACCCTGAGGTTTTACCGTACTTTACTGTTTCAAGTGTACTTCATGTCCACAATCCACCATCGTTGAGTAGGTTTTCAAACCTTTCGATGGAACCATGTATGCCTTTTTTTATTAAAAATAGAAGTATATATTCAATATAATATGAATGTATAAGAAGTAAAATCGTTTTATCACTTTAACGTCATAAAGTAAAAATCAGCTCGCTTTACTTAACAAACTGTTTATATTATTTCATAGCTTCAATTTATACTTGGGAAAGCCATGACAAGTAATAATTAAATGGAAAATTAATATACTTATTCGCTGATTATTAGCAAAACAGTATCACGCGAGGTATTACAAAATGTTATTTAATCTGTTACGTCCGCACAACATCTATAGAAGGTAATACTTAAATTTAAAATGTTTCATTTCTGTATAAGAAATATTGTGATCAATAGTAGTGCGTTTTATGATTCTATAAAACAAACTTAGTGATTTTTCACTTGGCCACAATACAGAGAAAATAGTTACTGCAATTTCCTGGGAGCATTGCCAGTGGAGAGCCATTTACTAAACTTATCATAACAAATTTTGAAAAATATTTTTCTTTGGTTTATGTTTAAAAACCCACATGATATTCAGTATATCACTCAGGTACATTATAACTATAATTCAGCACACAGAAATAAAATAATGGCAACGGGATAATCGCAGAAAAAGCCTGTCTGCGTTACTTAATCAACTCTTTGAAGTTTTATTATACGAATTATGCGTACTCGTATACTACTTAAGTGAATGCATTATGAAGGAAAATTAGTCCATACAAGTATAATTTTTGTTAAATACAAAATATAAATATATAAATAAATCTTAGACCCCATACTACAACAAGAAAGGTTATCTAACCGGTTTTATTACAATACAACTACTTTAATTATAAAATCATCTTTCTTTTACAAAATCACCAACACCATTAAAAAATTAATTTATTTAAGAACCTCAATAGAAAAATATTACATTGGCAAGCCAATTTTTTAAATTGCAATATACAATAATATTCTAAATTGGTGACTGATTGTGTGATTATGAGTAATACATGAGGTGAGTTTATTAATTTTGGATTGCTTTGATTAGATTAATTTAATACAAAGAATACACTCGGCAAGAACAAAAACTTTACAATCTAATAGGGACGTGTTAAGTATATTTATTTGCATCCCAATATTCTGGGAAAGGATTTTTGAAATAACAGATATTTAGGAGCTCATTATAGGCCTCAATGCCTGTTTCCTACTTTATCACAAAAAAATAAGGAAGAAGTATAAAACAATAGTTTTTATTTAAACAACTAAACCTTTCCAAGTAAAAGTAGTAGTTATGATTTGTACTCATGGGTACAAGACAAGACTAAAGTTTGACACAAAATAACTATGAGGCAAGTTGGTGTTTGCTTTACAGGTCTAGACTCTGTAATCCAAACACTAGTTAAGCAAGTTCCTTAGTCAATAGTGCATCGCTTCACCTTCAGTATAAGCTTACGAACATCTAAATGTCTTACTTTATTTACTTCCATGATTGAATAATAGTTCTCCAAAAGATTATGAAACTTTTGAACCTTTTTCATATCATAATATTACAATTATTTTGTTACAAGGTAGACGTACGCCACACTACTTGTTGCTAAGGCTTTAATAGTTTTGCAGGGAAAATTTGTTTGTATTAGGGTACTTAGGATGTTGACATGTCACTTGATACAATTTCATATCAATATGTTATTCTGCTACTCTCTCATTTCCGCCAGAAGGCCAATAAAAAAACTATTCGCTTATGCACAGCCAAATCTTAACTGGAGTGACATCATCGTACAAAGTTGCCTTTAGAGAAATAAAAATATAAAGCATGCAAAATATAAAGTTGAATAGGCTCAGACATAATATCAAATCCCTCTAGTTTAGATAAGATTCTTTATTTCTCTTTGAAACAGTTCATAAATGTACTAATTTATGATATTTATATATTTTATATTGGTTGAAAAGATGCCTGACTGTTTGTGAAATATGCTAAGAATTATTTGCTAAAATCTTACATCCAGCTATTGAGTAAAATTATTCAAAACCAAAAAAAACGAAAAAATATTCTTATAAGGTAAATTAAAAATATACTTTCCTGGTGGGTGTATAGAAATACCTGAATTAGTCTAAGCTGTTTATTTATTCAGTATACATCGTTTAAAAATTGACGGACAGTATATAGCTTATGTTTTACCCATGATTTATACAAAACGGTTTGAAGTAGAGGCCGGTACTGAAGTTCAACATGTAATCTAGTAATAGAATTTTCATACATTTTTCGTGAAGTGACTTTAACAAATCTGAATGGTATTTTATTGTAAAGGAAGGAATTGTGACAAACATATTCAGAATTCTTTGAAATTTAAGCAGTAGTATTTTGTTAGCTGGGGCACAATATCAAAAAAGACTTCTACTATAAACTTATAGACCATTTCTAATGAAGAGTGTTTTACTGAGTTGTACATATTTGGTTTTAGCAATAGCATCCTTTTGCTTACATCTCAAACCACAGTTACTAAAAACAATAACATATAAGTTACTCTTATGTACGTGTTGGTGAGTGAATCTTGATACGAAGATATATCGTTGATGGAATTTTTGTAATTTGGTGTATTATTGCCTATTGGTTGCAAACCCGATGTGGTAAAATGAGTTATATAATATGCTACTCGTAGTTAAATTCTTATTTATGCTGTACTGTGTACAAGATTGAAGCAATAGTTCTTTAGCAATCCATTGTTGAGTTAAGCTAATAACTTTAAGACAAGAATTGCTCTATAGTTTTCAAACCTCATTTCCTTAATGGTGTGGTGATCGGAACTTAGTAACAGGATATCCTTCAGGACAAGGGTCTGGTAAACGCTGTTGCCAACCGCAAGGGATGATGTATAGGGTGAGTATGGTAATGTGAGCATTTGTCATTTCAGCAGCTTCTCTTATCGCTGTTGAACCTTTAGTGAGGACTTTATCAAACAACTAACGACATTCCCTCATTCAACCAACTACCACATGATATTGGAAAAACTTTTAAACGATTTAGAGAGTTTTAGCGTCTAATAGCATATAAGTATATGTAACTTTTAAAACGTTACTTATTGGAGATTATGCACGTATTTTACCATGCAAGCCCTTCAAACGTATGTATATGTACAGTTTTTAATTTGGAAATGCTGAGTTTTAAATTAATATACAGCTTGATCTACTTTTGTATGATACTGAAAAGAGTTCTAATCAAGGTACTGTGTTTATTTAAGTGGAGGGGAGGGATCTAAAAATATGATTGTAAAAGAATATGTACTCGCGTTGCAAGTAAACCATTAGTATGTTTATTACAGTTATAAAACATAAATCTTATGAATACGATACAACATTACATTATAGATAAATACAGTAGCATATCCTTTATTTATCTGTTAATAAATAACCCAGTTCTATTAATTATGTATGGAAGATTAATACATTTAATGTTCATACATGTTTAATACTGTTATATAATTTAACAAAATTGTAACTATTGTGTTGTTAAATAAATAGAAAGCTAGTCTGAACTCTGCGGGTGATTATTATTGGTTTAACTACAGACCCTGTATCTACCCTGAATTATAAAAATGTTTACTGCTAAAGCAATTATTAGTTTACGTTTAAAATAAATTAAAGTTATAAATTTGGTATATCCCTGATCCCTTCACTTCTTTCGTTTCTTTTAACTTACAATCTATGTAAGGCATAATTATTTAGCTAATATGCAATTAAATTATTTATTGTAAGAACACACAGTATTGAATATTTACACATATGAATTAGTATACTTAATCAAAAGCCCAAGGGGGATTGCAAAGCCTCATTTCCTGTTCCATTCAGGATTCCTACAGAAGTATTCTCAGTATTATATAAATATGTTATATTTCTTATACGTCGATTTTCGACAGAAAAAAATCTGTTAAAAGTGTTGTCATAAAAGCACCTAGGGAAAATATACCTATAACTTCAATAACTAATTTGAGTTTTTTCTATACTGAATTCAGAAATTTAAAAAAAATAGGAATAAACACGTACATATAGATAAACGGTAAAATAAGCATTTCATACCTGTATTTATATTACATTATTATTTGTCTTAACATGAATTACAAATTTTTAAAATATTTACAAAGCGTTAGAAAAGTAACAAAGTACTTTACTGGCTATTCAACGATTTCCTTTGACTTCGAGGGAGAACCACGCCCATATACTTATGACGAACCTGTAAAATGAATTGAGAAACTCTGTTTTGTATAGCCTAATGTTGCGAAATAAAAACTGTATTAAATATGAATAGTTGCAATGAGACTGCACATTTACTAATGAAAACACAAGGCGGTTGTTGTGTGCGGTACATTAAAGATTAGCTGTTCTAATTGTGGTCATTGTTAACAAGGGTTCAATAGAATAATATGGCTATGGTTTCAAATGTGGGTTACTTAAAACTATGTTGTGGAATCATATTTTACCACAGTAATTAATTACCTTACGATTGATTTAAAAGGAATACCCATATTAATATTGGCTTAACGCCACAATATGCATTCCATGAATTGTGGATTTATGGTGTTAGTATAATAGTTTAATAATTGTAATCATTTGTATTGTTGTGGTTTTATATCAACGAATCATTATAAGGTGGAATTCAATCAGGAATTTTACATAAAGTATTAATTCTAATCCAAGGATTGTTAAAATTACAAACTAATTACATACAAGTCTACAACTTTGCACTGGTCTCAGAATGGGAGATCTTGAAACACGCCCCGTATACAATGACACCCATATCCCAGAGTAATATATTCACGTTCAACAAGTAAAAGTTTACCAACAATTCTACAGTTTGCCCTAGGAGGCTGAACTTCTGGATATTTTACACCTTCCAATTCAACCTAAAAAGGGTGCATCGAAACCTAATGTGTCAATTATGACACACATGGTCTGGCAAACCTACAGGTGTCTAGGATTGGCTCATTATTACCAGAAAATGTCGCGATATTGGAGTGTAGGGGTGAGTAAAAATTTTAATTCTGAGGAATACTGTTGTATTCAGGACATTACTATCAGCAAATGTTGAGATATGGGAGTGTAAGTGTGGATTAACATTCTTCTGTTGAGAAATGCTGTTGGATTCAGCACATTACTATAAGAAAATATTGAGATATTGGGGTGTAAGGGTAGATTAACATTCTTCTGTCGTGAAAGACTGTTGGAGGCATCACATTGTTATCAGCAAATGTTCAGATATTAGAGTGTAGGGGTGGATCGACATTCTACTGCGGAGGAAGACTGTTGTAGTCAGCACATTACTATCAGCAAATGTCGTGATATAGAGTGTAGGCGTGGATCAACATTCTACTGCAGAGGAAGACTGTTGCAGTCAGCACATCACTATCAGCAAATCAAATCAAATCTGTTTTATTGCTGCGACAATAATTTCATTGTATGGCAAACGTCAATTAATAATGATATCCTAAAATGTCTGTCATTCATACTATAATACACATACAGACATACAAACTTTACAATCACACTTCTTTCATTCACCGCCAATGTAACCCACTTCGAACAGCGGGGTCAGCCTTCTAATTGGACCCCCCCCCCCCCCCAGTTGAAAGCCAAAAACTCACCTGCATTATAAAATGCTTGCGACACCAAGGAGCGTTGTAGGTGAGTCTTAAACGCTTTTGGCATTGGAGCATCTTTTATTGAATTGGTTAGTCTGTTGAGGAATTGAACACCCACTTTTGAGGGCAGGCGTTCATAAAACACCGTTCTGTGTCTACCAGTTCGGTAGTTTGCTCTGCCACGTGTCTCATACGTGTGTATGTCTTGACCTCTGGTTAAGGTACATTTATTCATACAAAACATAGTTTTTTCCAATATTTAGAGACATGGCAGAGTCAACAGCTGCAATTTCTTGAAAACTTGCCTGCACGACTCTCTGAATGAGACTTGATTTTTGAGTCTGTAAGCTCTTTGGAACTAAGTGTTAGCGCTCCCCAAAGGATCACTCCACAGGCCAGGTAGGGTATATCAAGCCATAATACACCGTAATCAGTAGCCTACCTGACTCGGGCAGTAGCTAGCAGTAGCAGTGTTGCTAAAGATCTCAGAACAGATGCCTCAGCATATTTTGGTACAAACATGATCAATGTGCACATTCCATGTCATTCCTCGATTAAGGTACATCCCAAGGAATTTTGAAGAGCATACTTCGTCCAGTGTGGAGTCAGGCATCAAGATGGCAGGTCTATACTGGTTGTGGGGAGGTCGTGGCCATAAGGCACTGTTGTTACCATGACCTTGGCTGTACGGGTGCGCATTAAAATGTTATAAATTAAAATAAACAATTCGAGCAATCAAAATATATGTCCTTGACTGAGAATTGAACCAGGTAACTCAAGTATAGCCTGCCGCTGCTATACTGCGAGCGACGCGACTAGCATGTTTACCGTGTAGGACCAGGCTTACCAACCCCAATGTTCAGATATTGGAGTGTAAGGGTAGATCGGCATTCTACGGCGGAGGAAGACTGATGGAGTCAGAAAATTACTATCAGCAAATGGAGTTAAGGGGCTTGGTTAACAGACCAGGTCTCCCCTTCCTCCAAAGAGGCATAATTATAAGATATCCCTGTATCTTTCCTCTTAGGATACCGACAGGAGGCAGCCTTCTTGTCCGGAATTAACAGCAATATGCAGTTTTCTATACATAGGTATTTATTTCTTTTTAATTTGAAAATATTTTAATTTTTTTTTTATTTTCACCCATATTATATGTAGAATAAACACCGATGTGGCCAAAGAATACCAGTCAGAAAGAACAGCGACTAATATTACTCGATTACAAAACAAAACAAACTGAATTGGTAATTAACCTTTAACCCCCACATCACCACTCGCCCACCACAAGCACTTAGTCCCACTATACATCACAACCAATAATGTATATATTGTTTTTAGTCATTAAATATACTGTATATAGATTCAGCACGTCGGAGAGATACGTTTATTTGTTTTGTATTGTGTGTACAAAATGATATTATTAATTTATTTTTACTGTACCCTATACATTCAATCTATTTGAAAACGTTTTATATGTGTATACTACTTCACTTTTATAGTGTTGCGTAATTCATAAGATATTCCTATAAAGTAGTGGGATAATAAAATTTATATAGTTTTAACTTTCATATGTAATACATTTAGTACAAAGAATTTGGATTCTTAAAGACGTATTAAACATCAATTCGTATATAAGATCTCATATCTATGTTATCAAGATATATTTTTTGTTTTTTGTATTATTGTATTATTATTGTTTGTATTATTATTGTATTTAAATTATTTTGTATATACTTAAAGCTGTTATTTTCACCTAATTGGTATTGATATAAATATCTTTAACTCTAAATATCCCTTTTGTGGATTTAAAATACAGAAATGTATATAGGGCTCTATCATACCTGCGTCCAGTAGTTACCTCATGAGAGGAGTTTTGTTTTAAGACTGCTGTCATAGTGAACAGTTGCCCTTTAGAAACCTACAACTTCTGATATACCAAAATTTGGGCAATTAGTGACATCAATGATGTCATCAAACATTCATAACTCCTGATACTAAAGCGCAATGTTACTTGATTTCAAAATTCCCTTAGAAACTGGTTACGGTATTCTTGAAAATATTATAACATAAACGTTGGTTAATGCACCCTTAATTTCATTTTTTTGTTGTAGGATCCTATATTTTAATGTTCAATATAATTCATTACTCGTGGAAAATTTTTAGGAACCTTAATTAAATAGCCCCTAAAAGTTCGTTTTGTGCTAGTCTGTTCTAAGTTTCTGGTCAGCTCCTAATTATTGCCCGTCCAATGTCTATATTTGTTTCTTTATATATTTATTTACAATTCTTACAAATATATCGTTCCTTAAGACGTCCCGAATGGTTGCACAGGAAACAAATCTTACTTTTGCAATCCATAGAATCATAAGACGTCAACTATGAATATGTGAATGACAATAACTTTTATTTTAATAGTGGAGCTTGTACTTGTTAAGGTTCTTTAATTACTAAGGGCGTTTTTTTAGGGATAATTCAAAATACTTAAATAATTAGACTATTAGTAAGAGTAACTTGAACACAAAATATGGTATCGGGAAATTATAATCTTCGGTTATTTCTACTTCCATGAGCTATCCATTTTCTCTTTTGATGGTTTACGGAGAAAAGGACTTCGTTTTCGTTACTTCGTTTACAATAAATCATTTCAATTATTTACTTCTTATAACTTCTTCATTTACTTAGTTATTTACTGCAACAATAACTTAGTTAATGTGTTAATAAAACAATAATACATTTTTCAATATTTACAAAAGGTATCTCACAATAGCATTCATTTTAATTTCTTGAAGGCAATTAAATACAGAATACTCTTGCTGTTACTGCTAAACGTTTTATATTTGCACACTGATTACACAGGATACAAGGTTAAATGGTGTGTAAATACTCTGATACTGTTCTCTAAGTCAATATAGTTTTGTTCCAGAATGTAAGTGAATCCCTTCATATGTATAATCAAGGAATAAATGGCACTTCATTAATTCATTTCTTACAAATTTAAGTTAAAAGTAATGTAAATGGAGCTAAAGTACATGTCAATTACCGCATAGTTGCTTTAGTACCAAAAATATATGTATATAATTATGAAAATACTATAGGAATCATATGATAACTTTCCCCAGTATATACAAAATTCTACTGTGAATTTCTAATAGGGATTATCTTAATTATAAAATAAGCTACATAAACAAAAACCAACACTCGTAGTTGTCAAAATCTAAAATCTACTCCAAAATATCACTTTTTTTCGTGTACTATAATATCCGTACTATAGAAGGATATGTAAGCATTAAATTATTAACATCAGAGACGTTTTTACAGGATTAAATTATTTCATCGTGTACTTCATTTTGCAGAAATTTTGAGAACGAATCCTCAAATACATAGCGTAATCCTACTAGCTGTTACTCACTGTTTTGTACGTAATTAACATCAGCAACAGTTTAACATAATTTATAAAATATAATTTCTGTCAACAGTTTTCACGCGATGTTCACTAAAAGATATATCAATATTTGGAACGCTTCAAATCTATTATACATAACTTAAAGGTAAGAGGTATGAAACCATATCATCTGAAAACTAGAGAATCTATATGAAATGAGTTGAAAGTCCACGAAAAATATTAAGCCATTTAACAAAGTAATTTCACAAAGGTCAGCACATGTTATTGCATCACCAAAAGCCCGAGACTGGAAATCCAATTATGTAAAATGGGTGTTAGGGATTAGAAATAAAGTTCCTTTACAAAAGTTATGTTTTAAATAAAACTTTTGTATTTTATAAAATTCTGTTAAGTTTTTTTACAGGAGAGTTTAAAAACTCTTAAATCAGATTATACAATGTTTCCTAGGATACCACTATGCTTAGTATTTATTACTGACATATTTTATTGCAAATTTTTTAACCAATGAAGTGAAGTCATGAATTTTTCCAACAAGTGCTTTCTTCTATGTGACAAAAGTTTCAAATGAAATGTTCAATGTAAATTAGTTTCTATCTAACACTAAATTATATTTAACTAGCTTTATTGTATGTTTTAATTAGCTATTTTACTAATCATTCTTCAAATCTAGATGAGGGTTTTCATTTTTATCACTCGACAAATACTTAACTTTCATTTCTATTAACTCTAAATGTAGCAATCTTTCGTCAGACCTATATATATATATATATATATATATATATATATATATATATATTTATATATATATTCCCTATTAAATTAATATTTTGTAATGTAAAAACAGTTTCTCGAGTCCTGTCGGATAACACTTTTTTTCTTGTTTTACAACACTCTGTCTATGATTAGATTGTATTTTAAAAGCGATTATAATATTACATTTTCTGCGTCCACATGTTATTTTCTCTAATAATAAAGTCATAAAGGTATTGATTACCATGTACGTGAATTTGTCTTGCCTTTTTTTTATTCAAGGTTTTAGTCCATAATTAATTTTGTTACCTTTTATTTTAGATACACTGAAGGTATTAATTGTTTTTTAGATCTGATATTAACCTATCTGTGTCTTTACATGAGCCCTTTTCTCTGTCAAATCATAAAAATGCAACTCCGTCTGTACCAGAATTTTTATTGTTTGGTTGGAAATTTAGATATTGGCATGGTCAAGATATCAGGCTGCAAAAGGTATTCGATAGTTTTACTTCCCTGCAAAGGATGACAGTTGGAGTTGGTGAGCTTCCTTAATTGTAACATAATAACCATGCTAAGTTTAATAGAAATAAGTTAGAACTTGTAGTCACATATTCACATAAAGTTCAAATAGACACTCCTTTAAAAACGTATCTCTCAAATGTATAGTGGAGTTGGGTCACCAACACAAATATTCGTTTTATATCAGAATTAATTAATAGTATGTAGTACAAATTATTTTAATAAAGAAAAACTTCTAATATACAAACTGTTTAAGTCCATTCAGTTAAATTTATCATAGCGAAAAATTTATCACAGTGAAAAATTTAAAGTTAAGTATATAATAATTAATAATTTTTGATTAAAAAATACTAAAGATTACTAGGCACTATGAACATTTGTAATAAACGAGAAAACTCTTGATTTCATATTCTCTGTACGAAACTTTCAGTAATAATACACCAGTAAATAAAGATGAGATGTCAAAGAGCTTCTCAGATGAGCCAATTTATCTTTATACAGAATAAATTTCATTCGTTTTATTTATATTTCGCATTTAACTAACTAATTTACCAAATATTCGGAAAAATATATTAGCGGCAAGAGAACAATTTCTCTCAAATTGTGTAACACAAATAACACATGTGTAAACACAAATAACACAATGGTTTCTTGTCAAGGTATTTTGTAATTTTTACCTAAATATACTACACCAACCAGACTATGGTGCACAAGACAAGATTATGTTCCTATAATATGTTATGTCGGGTTTTGTATTTTGTAATAAAATCTGAATTTATCTAAAACATCATCCGTCAGTAACCCGAAATAATATCTATATTCTGGTCAAGACAATAAAATAGTATCAAAGTCTACTTTCAGGGTTAAGTAACACCTGTCCTGCACTGTACTCATTACTCGGTAAGGCAACCACTGTTCTTCTTAAATAGTTCTCGTAGCAATAAATATGGAGGTATCATGTACAAAAAAAATTGGAAATAACTAAAACACTTTTAGATGAAATGTTGAAGATGGAGCTTGTATTGGCTCCTAATAACTTAATTACATTAAAAACACACCAACAAATAATTAACACTTTTATTTTGTGAGGCGTTTCGACAGCTTCGTCAGACACGTCACAGAGTAAATACTAATAATTCATTTTGATTTAAATAATAGCTAAACATGAGATTTTAATATTAATTTTTCCTGTGTGGCGTGGTGTGTAAATGAAATTAAATCTTTACTAGAATTTTACTATATAAACTTTATTTTTGTAATCTTTGTGAAAGTAAAATTAAATTTTGTATTGGTCCATCTTCTTTATTTCTAAATCTTCTTTGTTTGTTAGATTTATGTATTATGACACCCATGCAATTAAATATCCAGGTGTTTTAACGTGATTTTGGTTTTATTTTGATATAGTGTGTCCAGTATTAATACAGTTAATTAATTGTTGCCACTTCTTACGAAATGTAATTAACAATAATGTTTCTAAAATACTTTTGAAGAATATATTTTTCGAAAAGCAATCCAATGGTGGGTAGCCCGCTATAACAATTAAAGTTCCTCTTTATGAGTGTTGAGTTGATTCAGTACTAGTTTGGTTTGGGAAAGTCGCAGGCGTTTTCACCTATCCACTCTAGGTCATAAAGAATTACCAGAATTATTGGTGGACCTCCAATGAACCCCATACTCGAAATTTGATCTTGACAACATTTTAAAGGTGTACCTGTAAAAACTTATGACAAGGGACAATTTCTAATTTTCAGTTTAGTAGGGACAACAAATTTAACAGGTGTTTTGTACTTTAACTAAATGTCTTTTTATCCCCTTGCAGTGAAGTAACTCCATTGCTTGCTCCTCAGAGAACATAAAAACGAATCTGCATATAAATAAACCTTCAATAAGTGAGCCAGGAACTTCGTACAGGAACGTAGAGATATCTCGATTACAAAATAAAGGAGCTTAAGTCGTTATGATGGAATATAATACATTAAATAACCCAAAAATAGATGATTCCACTCGCTCCAATATTGATGATCTGTGAACAGCTGCTCAAAAAGTATTGAAATATATCGAACGAAAACTTTTTATTTCATAGGCGATAGTAAGACTTTTTAAACAAGTTTCTAATGTCTTATTGGTGTACGCCCAAAACTTTTAACTTTAAAAGATCAGTAACTACATAAATTCTCGTTTTGAATCAGCAAACTAGTTATTCGAAACCGGTTTTCTAAAATTAGAACAAAATACTAGATACTATATTAAC
Source organism: Homalodisca vitripennis (assembly GCF_021130785.1). Lineage (NCBI taxonomy): Eukaryota > Metazoa > Arthropoda > Insecta > Hemiptera > Cicadellidae > Homalodisca > Homalodisca vitripennis. The sequence continues at coordinate 16,089 of NW_025778626.1, forward strand.
TACCCACCATTCTGTATTTGAATATTTCATTGAAGATTTTGTCGTTATTTAGGCAATAAGAGGACTCGTATTTATAGGGTTATAAGCCTCCTAATTTATTTCATCAAATAAAAACCGATATTTCTATCTCAGTTAAGTTATTAGCCTATCCATTACTGGTTCGGTCCCAGGTAAACGTCATCACACTTGATGTTCGAGGTTAGTCAGATTTTATGACGTCAGCTAAAGTAGTTGAAAAACACATAGCCATATTAAGTTATTACTTTTTAATTACTGCTAATTTAGTAAAACCGATAATGCTGTTATGTTATGTTGCAAATGAATGTCTGTGAAATAAATGAAGACCAATAAATGCCGAATCCGATCACGCAATTAATTCAAAGAGGGTTTCCTACCAATTAACTGTTGTCTAGTCACATTCCCTGTCTATTTCGGTGGATTTTTTAAACACTGTTTTACTTTAAATGTTAATATGCATAAAATAATTCTATCTTTACATTTAAACGTAATTATATACTTTCGCTGTATTTTGAAATATAATTTCGTTTACACTGGTACTACACTTCTAACACGAAAAAGTTTGTAGATTGAGCTTATATTGGTTACTGATAACTAAATAATTACTGATAAATTGCGCACCACGGGCAACTTCCTGCTCCAGTCCTTCCCAAACATGACCTTATTTTTCTTGCTTATAAACTAAGAACTCCCAAAATCGAACCTAAAGTTACGTTTTATAGAAACTACAAAAATATCAATCTTTATTCCCTGCTTATCGATGCTTCTCTAACTCCATGGCATGATGTCACATTGGCTGATAATGTGGACATTATGGTATCAAAATTTAATTCATTAATGAATGGTATTCTTGATAAACACGCTCCATTTGTTTAAAAAAGAGTAACCAAACAGCCTGCTCCATGGATCTCAGAATGTATTCGACACCTTCAGAAGCAAAGAGATAGAGCTTTCCGGCTAAGCGATCCAAGTTACGTGATGACTGGGCTGCATATAAAAAATTAAGGAACAATGTGCACCAACACATTAGAAATGCCAAGACTAGGTTTTACTACTCTTCCCTGTCTAAAATATAATCTAGCAGAATTTTATGGTAAAAACTAAAAAATCTTGGAGTTGGCAAGCCTAACACTTACTCCCCGGTTTCCCTTAATCTCAATGATATCAACAACTTCTTTGTTGAGATTCCTGTTGATCAGTCTGGGGCTCAGGAGTATGTCTCCGAGCTCGGAGGTGCTACTTTTGATAAACCTGAGTTTCAGTTCTCTATCACTCCGGTAACAGAGACAGATGTGTTAAAGTCTATTATAAGGATGTCCAGTCGTGGCATTCCTATAGGGTTAATAAATATACTCTTCCAGTCACTCTTCCAACTATCACTGCTATTTTCAATAAATCTCTGGCTACTTCAATGTTCCCATTGACATGGAAGTCTGCTTTAGTTCGCCCACTTCAGAAATGTTCCTCTCCACAAAATCCTTCACAATTCAGGCCTATAAGTATACTCCCTACTTTATCAAAGTGTTTGGAGCGGATTGTTCATCAGCAATTTTCAATATACCTTGAAAGTAATAACATTTTATCAAATTTTCAATCTGGTTTTCGCTCCAACCACAGCACTACTACTGCACTTCTAAAAATAGTTGATGATATACGCCTTGGCATTGATAAGAGTCAGGTAACCATTTTAACCCTTTTCGACTTTTCAAAGGCTTCTGACTGTATTTATTATCCCCTTATCCTCACCAAACTTAGGAAGGATGGTTTTATCTGATGGTAGTGTCAAGTGGGTTGAGTCTTATCTTTCGGGGACGAGATGGAGACCAGTCAGTCGTGGAGTTCCACAGGGTTCAGTCCTGGGGCCACTTTCATTGTACATCAATGACATTACTACTCAAATTAATCATTCCAATTTTCACTTATATGCAGATGACTTACAAATATACCGCCACTTTTTTACAAGGGACATAAAAACTTGTGTGACTCTCATGAATTCCGATATTGACGCTGTTACTCACTGGACTTGGAAACATGGACTAAAAAAAAAAAACTAAACGTAGACAAAACTCAGTGTATTATGATAGGTCATTCAAAGCTTGTTCGTAAAATTGACTTTACTACGGCTCCCAAATTAAAACTAAATGACCAAGAGCTAGAATACTCTGAGAAAGTAAAACATCTAGGACTTATTATTGACAAACACTTAAGATGGACTGAACAGGCTTCTTTGATAAGTAATAGGGTCTTTACCGGTGTTCACAGCCTCAAGCGTCTGGCTTCATATCTACCAAAGCAAGTTAAAATAATTCTGATAAAGACTCTTGTACTGCCTCACTTCAACTACTGTGACATACCAGCCGTCATTAGTCCAACTCCTTAAAAAAAAGCAATCTGTGAAAGTTAGCTCAACTAAGTTTTATACTTCATTAAAAATACAGCTATTTTTATGTTTACCAATACAGTAACAGTAACAAATAAACCAATCCTCCAAATTGTTAAGCTGGTCAAATAGAATCACCTGTGTTTATTTAGTAATAAATCTGGTAACGCAAAATTTCCAAATACATTATTCGGCGAAAAACTGCGATTGCTATTTAAATGATAATAATCATTCCATTTTTGCCATTTACTGTATTTTCAACTAATAGCTTTGGTGCAAAATGCGATGGATTGTAATAAACCATACAAGTTATTTTCACAAGTAAGTTTTTGTTTTAATTTGCTTTACACGGTGTCCGTACATTCTCCACCAACCTTTTCCAATATTACTCCTGTAATTATTACAAATAAATTTATTATTTTCAAACTTTAAAAACTCAATAACTACCCAAACGGACCCAAATTTTGTTTTTTCTTCTTGGGAGTTTTAATATTGAAAATGGCTTGTTGTATTACTTTTAAATCTGCTATATAGTTTTATCTGATTTTGTAATGCGTAACGATAATAAGTTTCGGAGATCGGTTTATAAATAAGGAAGGAAACTTTTTCTGAACTCTAGAAAGAATCAACGGATATTATGTGGTAACACTACTTATGAGCTGTAATTATTACTTGTTTTTATTTAGTGGTTCTAATCAACTGATTAAATAAAAACAACTTAATTATCAACGACAGTTTTACGCAAGGATTTCATTATAGCTCTTATAAATAAATTCACGCCTCACACTATAGGTGCACCCTTGATCTAGGCCTTTCCAGTCAATATAATTGTAACTAAAACTATCCACAAGTTTTATTATATTTAAATTAGAATCTTTTTGAACTAGAATTGAGTTCCAAATATTAAGAGTTTTTTAAGTTGAAGTGACAAGAATAATAGGATTTAAGCAGGAACGGTCCGTAACCATTACTGACTGATATGTTGCGTTCTTTTAGATAACCAGTCAATTTTCTGGCAGCTGATGACAAAATTCTTTCATTGTAGGCACTACAAAAGTTTTTTATGCCATTCCAAGTCAGATGGAAGATTTCTTTGCAGTTCAAGTTTTTATTTTATCCGATTCAGTACATTAATTTCCTTACCGAAAAACCTTTAGAATATTAATGGAGTTTTAAATTTTACTTTTACCTTAGAAGAGTGAGTACTAGTTCTGAAGATACCTGACCTTGGGATAGACGACACTTGAACGTAGAATTCAAGCTCAAGGGATTTGTGTGAGAATATCCACTTAAGCCTTGATCTAATAAAGCAAGTTCATCTTAAGCTTCAGCTGTGCTTGAACATTTTAAATTAATGATGACTTTCTATTGTTTAGGATTTTTATAATGCCTTTGTTCACTTGTGCTTAACTTAATTTAACCAACGCACTCACATTTCGTCTTTTATTAGTATGTTTGTACTGGGCATGGTATAATAAGACTTTTGACGACTTCTGATCCTACACATTTTGATTTCCTCAATTCGATTATCTTTTCGAATAATATAACTTAATAACAAAAGATAATATTGCAAATGCACAATAATTTAAAAATTATCTTATTCGTGTAGTCAAATAAATAAAAGGGAAACAACATTATATATTAAATATTAAAATCTTCCTCCAGATTGAAACTTGATATGTAGTATGATCATAATTTTCTTTTGATTTGGTCTTGCAAGAAAAATACTTTTGGACAATTTAAACTTTGTTCATAACTAAAATCTGAAAAAGATACAACACATATAGCCTACACAGACAGGTACACAGGCAGAAGGATAACTAAGCATTTATAACCCATGTCTATGTTTTACTTTTTGTATACCGAGACACATATAATTCACTTATAATTATTGAAGTGATATAATGCAGTACAAAAGATTTGGATTTGGACTTGTTATTTTTTACTTATTTAATATATTTGAGTGTATTTCCTGTTTAATAGTATGAAAATAAAATTAAAGAAAATATTAAAATAAATTTCCAGTGGCCAATATTAAAAGTCGTTTGTAAGGTTGGTTTTGTTTAGATTAAGGTTGTGAAATATATATGTATCATGAGCAAGGGCTGTCGTGAGGGGATTTAAATAACAGGTTCGATTGGCAATACAACACTCTCAAATGAACTAACACATATTTTATTCGTAATATCATTATATTGATTAAAATTTTAATTAACAAATGGATAACGTCAAACCGACACAATGAACACAAACTTTAATACCAATTATCTTCAATATTAAAATATTCATTACAATTTAAGTTTAATTTATTTAACTGTAACATTTATTAGTAATTTTTGTAGTGTTGCAATAAATATGTGTTCATGAACTAACGTGAGAAAACGTTCTTTTAAATATCTAAACATTTACATAAATTTACATGATTAAAACAAATGAGTGACTTTTCCAAATTGAGAACATTTAAATAAAATATATGAAATAAGAAAATATGAAATTCAATATTAAACTATTTATTTTGATTTTCTACACATTATAATATTTTCTTTTCATTAATTTAGGTACAGGTAACTTGGATTTGTAAATGAGACGTATGAAAATGATTAATGAACTCTGATATATAATACTACGTTCCTAAAATTAAATACACGATTATCTTAACTTAAATTTTTTGCACTTGACACTTATTACGCATAAAAGATTTCTTTCCGCACACGAACACAAGCACTGGCACTCCCGAACGTCGCTTTTCGAATCCCCGTCCTCGACATCCTCTTTTCTCCCTCGTTGTTCCTCCTTTTTTATGTTCTCCCGCCAGATTTCCTGACCACGCCTATGCTAAATCTCTCCATTATAATTGGTGAGTATAAATTTTTCATATCAGCATGTCTGTCCCTTACATCGTCGCATGATTTTTAGAAATAAGCATTTCCGCTGCTTAAACAAGCATTTCCTGTTTGTTCATCATAGGTGTCTGGGCAGATGTGCGTATCCACTTACATCCGGAGGATGTTGTTTGTCTCGAATTGTAATACAAGACTTCCTTTCAAGCAACTATCTGTACATTGATTCTATGAATTTTGATATACTAATAATTACGTATGTCTTTCACGTTCAAAACAGACATAAAATGAGAACATGCCATAAGATCGATTCACATCGGGTATCTGTTCCCAAAACCTATTATCTCGTTGTTTGGCATCTAACTGTGACCCACAGCCGTCTCACTAAAAAATAAAAATATTTAAAAAATAACAGGCTTTGTCTAAACGTCTTGTTTGTCTGTTCTATGTACAAAAACTAAGCAAACCGAAACAAGTTAGTTTACAAAAGCTGGTTTGAGCGTTTTAAGTTTAAGTAGAAAACAAAATGCAGCGCACATCAAAATTTTCCTTGTGTGGTTTATTGTGTTTAGAAAATACGTTCACAACATGTGATTGAAAGCCTTGTTCAGTGCAACACTGTATTTTTGGGATGTACTTCTAATGGATATTATATACTTTTGTTCTTTAAATAATTCATGTTTCTCACTACTCCAGATATTAAATTTCTTCCTTATGAGTTGTTCAAAATGATCATGACTAAAAACTTCATTTCAGAATTTAAAAATAACCACTCAACTAGGTTAAACCACCCAGCAATCTATCATGCATTTTCATAAACATTAAGGACAGATGTATATACTTCAAGGGAAATAACTCAAGACTCCTAGATTTCACTGGCTCGTCCTTTCCTTAGAGAAGTCCTTGATGTGCGGTTCTAATAGTTTATATTTAAATTGTTGTCTCAATCGTGTTTAGTGAAAGATAAAATAAATTATTTTAAGTGTAGAAAAACCAGACTGTTGTTAAAAGTGAATTGATAGAAATGGGTTATAATAACTTATTAGTGTTACCATGAAAACTAATATGTCAGTATGTGATGCCATATTCGACGTAAATTATAGAGGATTACCGAACTACGTGGATTAATTGAAACGAATAACTAATACCAGTTTCATATGTAATTAATTAGCAATGTCGATCCACTTAAATTGGATATTTACCACCATTATAGTTATCGTCGCAAAAGTTTAAATGATTTTAGTATTTATTTTCATTTTTTGCTTTAATAAAGATATATTCAGTTACTTGCTGTCTAAGTTACTCAGTAGCACATGTATAGGTTACATCATTTGAATGAAAATTATTTAAATTCATACATGTAATAAGAGAGTCACAAGGCTCTTTCATACACCTACTTGTAGGCTACATACTATAAATTATGTGTATCTGTCCTTGATGTACAGTATAAGAAGATCTCATATATACATATATATTATGATTTTTAAATAATTTGTATTGAAGAAAATACTCTAATATTTTATAAACATACAAGATGAACGGTATAAGGATATCACATATCGTCCCCTGCAAGGCAAAGTATCGGATCAGAGTACCAGATAGCCAACTTTTCAGGAGCAAGAAAAAACATCATAAAAAATAAATATTATACTCAATAACTGAAATTTTCTTTTGATTTGGTCTTGCAAGAAAAATACCTTTGGAAAATTTAAACTTTGTTCATAACTAGAATCTGAAAATATACAACACGTATAGACAGCCCAAACTAAGATCTGAACTAAGGGTGAACCAAAGTCTTAAACATGGGTTCTAATTGAATTACAGTAATTTTTACATTAATAAGGACATGCAGCAAAAATATTTGCCTTCTCCCCATAATTTTCATTTCTGTAATACAATCACTTATATAAATTTAGGATAACTTAATGATATTACTGAAATTTAATAATACAAATCGTAAGCGAGATTGGGCTAGATATTATTTTTATTTCAGTGATCATTAAAAATTTTTACGCATATTGGAATGCATTAAGTAGAAATGATCTTCCTGGATCAATCAATAAGTGTCCTCATTATGAAACTTCAAACTCATAATGTGCTTGGAGAGAACTCTTAAGTAATCCGAATATAAAACAAATGTTATATACATGAAGATTAAATGTATTCTCTTTTATTATCATATTTTTATCCTCTTATTAATGATATAAACTTCAGAAATATATTCTATTTAGGATTTGGGGACAAGTTTGAAATTAAAATGAAAAATATTTTGATTTGTATTTGGGTGCATTTAGTTTATTTTGCCATTTCAAGAAAGCTACTCCTCCATTTACGTAAAACATTAGTTAAACCTGTTTTTGTAACATGTTATATTTCTAGAACAAAGATAAAGCAAACTATACTTTTCAATATTTTTAATACTTTGTATAAATTAATAACGATTGCCACTGAAATATTTATGTGCTGTCTATATGGCTTTTATTTTAACCATACGCTGCTTATGGAAAATGTCTTTGGGTTTTATTACTTTAGTTTTTAAGGGTTTAAATATTTGTATTTGCTCGCAAGTAGAGACAAATTTAAGTGATGTACAAAATTATCCATCTATAATATCTAAGTATATATAGGAAACTAATAAATCTTATAAATGTCAACGTAATTATTTTATTACTTTTTACGGCTGATTTAAGTAGAAGATTAAATAGTGTTTTATTTTACAATTAAATTTGTTTGTTTGAAAATAATATTCCTGCTGTCAAAGTCACAGATTCTACTAGCATTTACTATAAAATAGATGTAGAATGGTCTGGAATCCTCAACATAAGCGAGGTTAGTGAGTGCATAGGCCGTTACTTTCACAGATATTGGGTGTGTAGACATTTTTTCATCAGAAAGGTTCCCGTGTCTTTTGGAATTTTATCTCTGCTATTAGTAAATAAGATTTTCCTAATTTATTAGTAATTAAATTTATTATTCATCCGAAAGACCATCCACAATCATCAGTTTGAAACCCCTTAACCCTAAATATACTTTGGCTAAGCTTCACTTCCACTCTGGGATTGATCCAGTTACAGAACGTAAGACATTCCACGAGAGTGACCTGAAGATGTGTAATTACTCGTAGTTTAATTACTAGCCAACAAGTAATTGGTTAAATCATATTCAAAACTCAATGAAAACACAGGTAATCTGTTTCATTAAGCATAGTCATTAAGTTATTGTCTTGTGTTCTACGTAAGTACTCATAATTGTACACGTACAGAGAAATCTTTACACAAACACTCACTTCTCTCTCTGTAATTCATGAGTTCACGTTAATTACCTTGGAAATTGGTTACGACTAAGAGTTACACACTCACATCCACACCTAATATGTCATCACTCAGTGTTATCTTAAAACACATATTTCTTAGTGGTAATTACGTATCAGTACAAGGCCTCTTGAGTTTAGAGATCTACTTTATTTGAATGCATGAGTCTTGAGTACGTGACTGCGTTACCAAATACTCCTTTGATACTGACCTTTTCATACAGTAAAATCACATGTTATCCAAAAAAAATAAAAGTTAAATTTAAGTTAGTTATTTCTCGTGCTTATATTTAGTACTTTTTAAACTGGCCATTTTATGTTTTGGAAATATAGTAATAAAATCGAAGAGGGTAAAGATATTTAGATAGTAATATGTGTATTTATTAAAAGATATGTCATTGTAAGTTTGGTACAAACTTTTTGAGTGCTACTCATCTATAGCATTTATATTGTGTTTGTAAATAATTAATATTGGCAGACATTATAACACATAAGAAAATAAAATTGATTTCTTGATATCCAATGGCAGTCCATGAAAGAATAAATTAGCTAAACAGTTTCTTACAAGATTAACGTGTATAGCTTGGTTCCTTTTAATAGATTGCAAAATTTTAATATGTCATATATATTTAAAACTCGATTATTTTATTTAAATAACCTATATTATTACAAAATTTTGTTTTTAACTATCAAAAATACATTTTTGATAGGCAATGTCAAACTTTCAAAACTCTAAACGTATTTATAACCGAGTTTTACTTCATACACAACTACAGCGTTAACTATAAAATTATGTGCCAGACCAAATGTGGTGTACCAGACTTTACTAAACCTCAAACCTCAAAAGTACTGTTTCATTTAATCTCGAGATACCCTTTTAACAGACACATCTGAGCAGCCTAGACAGACAAAAGCAAATTGGTTCTAGCCTATTGAGTGATAGGCTTCAATGAGACTCACATAAATGTCATGGATGGAGGGATATTAACCAAACATGTTTAGGTGTAACTATAACAGTACCAAAATATACTAATAAAATAGAATCCTAAAACAAACCAAACCTTTATAAGTTTACAAATATTAAAAAAATCTTTTCATTTTAAACGTGGCAGTCAAATGTTGCCATGTTTAGTAAAATTCTACTGAAGGTCGCTATTTGAAGGTGAAATCCGTTGTATGTCTGTATACACATAGTCTGTATACTTGTGTAGAAAGAGTTAACATAGTGGGTTAACATTTAGGGTGAAATTGTACCTCTACAAACCCTACTTATCCATGTTGAAAATTAGAACACGTATGTAAATTGTGAGTCAATTCCTTCTTGATAAAGAATGACTATAGAAATATTGGTCTTCTAGTTAGTTTTTTCCAACAAGAAATAACACAACTTAGAAATTAAAAACGGATTATATAGCAAAGGTTAGTTAGATGAGTGAGCAGTAACTAATGAATAAAATTGTACAACGTTACCTTGTTTAATCTGTAGATTTCATATTTCCCTTTGACATTTAGTTTAATATACACTGTAATCTTCATACTGAGGTGAGCTTTAAAGGGTTTAACTACTGTATTATATTGACTGGGATTATTTGTGACAAAGCAGGGATCTCATGCATTACTGTTCACAAACTTCTATTAACTCAATGTATTTTTGAGATTTATTATCTTTTCAAAAGCAACTTTTCCCAATCCTAATGACTTGAAATATGAAAATAGTTTTGAAAAATTTAATTTATTAAACAGTCATATATAGACAGACATATCAGTGTTTGGATAGCCCTAAGGTAATATCCTTATAACAGGATTACCTCCCACCTGAAAAACAACAGTTGTTTGCTGCTTGATAATACAGTTTATATTAATTGGTACGATTAGGCAGATGTAAGTGAACGAGTTATATGTACAAGAGTATAGAATCATTCCGGGGATTAATACCATAAATTTATAGATTGTAAAATATAGAGTTATGCCCTTAAAAGTATTTTAATATTTATTATTCACAATTCAGTATGGCTATGTGATTTATTTAATACCAAGATTGAGTTATGTTCAGAAGAGTTACGTTTCTAAATTTTGTTTGACACGAACATCAAAATAATGAAAAGAATATTCAAATTCAAACTTTTTATTCGAGAATAACTATTTTTTTACGGTGCAGTCGCTTTTTTATCCCCTCTAGCCGAAGCTATTTGAGAGGAAAATCTAAGAAAAAAAAACACAAACACATGATGATCATTGACACGTACTTCATTAAGTATCTGAGCGTATATCTATCAAGTAAACAGATCCAAAATTGGTACCCATCACCTAGTTTCAAGAAACAAGAGTGTGCCTTGTACCTGAGTCTACCAGTGTAGCAGAATGCCAGGGTGTCTTGTTAAAGGCCGTATAAATCTTCCGCCAATAAATCAGCACATCGTGTATCCCGATTAAGTGTATACCAGTTAATTCTCTATTTAAAACTAAGCTCTGGCTTAAATTTTATTTTAACTACACGTATACCAACCCATCAGTTATTTATAGCAATAATAATGTATCTTGTACATTACCAGTGTTCCACAAATCAGCGAGACAGGACTGAGCAGAACTTGGTCTCAGCAAGTCATCGGTGAAACATATTTTGAAGGATGACCTTCACTATGATCCATACAGAATACAGATATTGCAAGCTTTGAAACCTAATGACTACAATAATCGCATACGTTATTGCCAAGCAATGCTTCCTGTTACAGAGAGTGCCCAAGCTATGTATGAGTGATGTATCCCATTGTCACATGAGTGTGTACATGAACGAGCAGAACTTTTGATATTGGTCCAAAAGTAACCCACATGAAATTTATGAACGCATCCATTCTGAAAAGTTTTAGTTTAGTGTTCATTTACATAGATTTCAGGTACAGACACTGTGTGCAAAACCAAGGATGCCACCTTAACTGACACTTTATTCAAATATTTACTGTTTTTATGGTACAACATTAATTTCCACTCATGAACTTAAGATTCTTGTTAAAACAACTCTTGTTCAAAATCGTGTCGTTACACTTTTCTCTTTCTGTATTTGATTATAGCGTATATATTATGTGACATTGAATTAATTAATCAAAAATTAATAAAAATATAACAAAGCTATTGTTTGTATTAGATAAATATAGTGCGCCGCGCCTATAAATATTTAGCATACATGACAAATATAATCGAGATAGTGAAACTGAAACTAAGCGATCATTTTTATTGGGTGCGTATAAAATAGAAAATTGTTGTAGAATTGCTAGTTTCAAGTTTTGGTTGACATATTGTATTTGAGTTTGGTATTTAAAATGCGTAGCTTTGTCATACCACATATAATTTTAAATTGTTTCTTAATGGAAGATTAAAGATGAAAACTTTTAAACATATTTTTATCATTTTAAAAACTTTAAAGAATAATGCTAATAATACATATGTTTATGTTATCCAAAGAGAAAATGTGATGTCAAGTTTAAACAGATGAAAACTTGTGTAATGGTATATTAAATTTAGCGTTAAAATTAAATAAGATGTAACTGTGAAGGTACTTATAATTTAAAATTAATGGTATTTTTATAACTCGACAAAATTAATCCTATTTTTAGCTATTCCTTTTTAAACAAGTTTTCATAATTGATCTCAAAACACAAAATATAGAGATATATAACACAATCCCGTTAATATTTTAAATACCATGCCTTTAGTTTGACAAGGTTCTAACTGATAAAAATCAGCCTTCCTAGCAACACAGTCGATTGGTTTTGGCGCAATTCCATCTGTCTCTCTGTCTGACTAATCCGCACGATATTGCAAGGACAAACGGACTTATAGACTTCAAATTTTGGACGAAACTTTTAATCTATGTAAGCGATATCGAGTTTGATGATGGCGCCTATCCCTCCTTTTCATTGGGCTGAGAGTTAGTAAACATTTTACGTTGCAACGAGAAAACTCGGAATAAATACATTTTATAACCACTCTGAGTAAATAAAACGAATTGTAACATGTAACATAGAGCCCTATACAGCCATAGGCTTAAACCTCTGAACAAAACCTCAGGACAGCATGTTACGTGAAATGTCATATTGTAGAATAAGCCTACATTGTAAGTTAAAAGTAATAAACACAGAGACATCAGAACATTACAGAACCTTTTGTAATGGAATTATTGATAAGAAATTGTTATTTTACTGAATTAAATATAATACTAATTGTATAGGTAAGTTCAAATATATGTAATATATTAATTATTCCTAAAAAAGGCTTTATATTAATACCTTTAAGGTTTAAGTTCATTCATATATTTATATATAAACACATGTGCTTTGGTAGAAACATAAAAATTTCTTAGCTAGAGATTAGATTTTGTGTTGAAACAGATTACAACGCAATAATCTACATGTAAATCAATGGAGCTTGCACTCATAGTTATGTTGTCGAAACGGGGTTTGGTCAAAATCAATTTAGCAACGGATTCGAGACGGTAACAAAACTCTTTGTGAAAAAAGATCTCGGTTTTACCAAGATAAAGAGTTCCATGAACACAGAAACACACCGACTGGGTTAATTTATACCATTTCAGATAATAACAAAAACAATAACAAGATAAATCTTTCTCACTTTACATCTACGTAAGTTGCAAGCGATAAGGTCTTTGTTTGTATTGGATTACGAAGTGGTAGAAGAGATTTAGCCAGAATAGGAACAATATTGAACTGATCTAGGCAGACTGTGTGATATTCCTCTCACGTTTTCTCGAGAGTAAGTCACCATTGCCTTTTCAGCCAACACCTTTTATCAATCGAAAACGGAGGGGGTAACAGAGCCAAACATGGGCCTATCGAGTCAATCTATGCCGTCCTTGATATTCCTGTCACGTTTTCTTGAGAGTACTTCTCCATTACATTTTCAACCAATACTTTTGTATATCCGAGTATTAACCTTAGAATTGTAAGGTGGGGTGTATTGCACCCCAGCAGTGTTTGTTTGTTTCAGCACTCAGAGTAGGAATGAGTGGGGGGAATCTCGTGGCCTTCTAAATTCAGTTGGGCTGTTGACCTAGACGTGGGCAGACGAGCAGAGTTGTCATCGCTACCTGCAGGTAGTTATTATGTGTTTTCTAAAAGCTTGCATGCAGTGGGGTGTATGACACCCCACCTTACCATTTATTTTTACTGTCAGCAATCTTACTTGTACTGTATTACTTTTGATTCTCAGTAAGTGTTTATGAATTAAGCTATATTTTAATCATCTTACTATCGCAAAACTAACCTAAAACACTTCCTTTTCTATTCTAAGTGTCTAACTTTCAGAACCTAACCTAAAAAGCCTTGCTTTACAATCTTTTTTGCGTTCCAGGTTAGACGATGGAAAGTCTAAATGAAGATGAGATTGCTCGGCTACTCTGGGTGGATAACGAAGACGAACACAGAGAAAGACATGATACTAACATCATACCGCAGGTCATGGAAGAAAAACTCGAAGAAAGTGACGTGCAGCCAGCTGACGCAGTTGCTATCAGGATGGATGAGGAAATTGAACTAGGCCCTCTTGTTCTTGGCAAGGACAATACAACTGCTTGGAGTGTAATAGCTCCTACTAAAAGAGGTAAAACACTTCCTTTTCTATTCTAAATGTCTAACTTTCAGAAACCTAACCTAAAAAGCCTTGCTTTACAATCTTTTTTGCGTTCCAGGTTAGACGATGGAAAGTCTAAATGAAGATGAGATTGCTCGGCTACTCTGGGTGGATAACGAAGACGAACACGGAGAAAGACATGATGCTAACATCATACCGCAGGCCATGGAAGAAGAACTGAAGAAAGTGACGTGCAGCCAGCTGACGCAGTTGCTATCAGGATGGATGAGGAAATTGAAACTAGGCCCTCTTGTTCTTGGCAAGGACAATACAACTGCTTGGAGTGTAGTAACTCCTACTAAAAGAGGTAGACCCTTAGCTAGAAACATTTTAATTATAAAGCCTGGTCCGAAGAATGGGGCAGAACGAGCAGAAATCTCCACTTGAAGCATGGAATTTACTTTTTACTCAGGAAATGTTGAACTTGATTGTTTTGCATACTAACCAAGAAATTGAAAGAAAGTCTGCCCACTACTCTATCGGTAACTATTCTGTAAATCCAACAACTTGTCCAGAAATCAAAGCTTTGATTGGTTTGTATTAACTGGCTTGCGTGCTACGTGGGTCAGGTTTAAATGTGAAGATTTATGGTCACCAATCTATGGCAACAACGTATTTAGAGCAACTATGTCTATGAAAATGTTTTTGTTTCTAACTGACTGTTTGCGTTTTGACGACAAAAGGAACAGGCAGGAGAGAGTAAGAAACGACAATTTTACACATACAAGAACTCTTTGGAACTCTTTTATTGAAAATTCTAAGAGATTATATTCACCATCAGCTCATGTAACCATAGACGAGCAACTTGTTTCATGTAGAGTAAGATGCCCATTTCTTTTGTACATGCCCAACAAGCCAGGGAAGTATGGCATTAAGTTTGTCATGATGAACGATGCAAAAACTAACTAGGCTATATGTGTGATGCCATTCCTTATATTGGTGAAGTTACTGACAAACTTCCAAATGAGCTGGTTCCTGAGTATTATGTACGAAAATTAAGTGAATCCATCTCAGGAACAAAGCGCAACACCACTTGTGACAATTGCTTCACAACTGTTCCATTGGTGGACCGCATGTTGGAAAGAGAGCTGACGATGATTGGAACTTTGAGGAAGAACAAGCCTCAAATCCCACCATGTCTGTTTCAAGAAAGGGCAGTTAACAGCTCTGTTTTTGTTTTTGACGCAAACAAGACACTGGTATCATTCAGCCCAAAAAGGAAGAAAAATGTTGTTTTGGTGTCATGTATGCACTACGATGATACTATTGATGAAGAAACAGGCAAACCTGAAATAATTATTGTGTACAATAAACACACAGAAAGGAGGGACTGACTCTTTTGATAAACTATGTGCAACATTCTCCACCTCAAGAAAGAATCTTCGATGGCCAATGCAAGTTTTCTATGGTATGCTGGACCAAGGTGGGTGTGAACGCGTATGTTTTATTTGTTCTTGTAAATCCACAATGGAAAGAAAAGAAACAACAGGCGTTTCTTTTTGAAAGATCTCAACGCAGCGTTGACTCGCGAACACATGATTGCAAGGAGTCAGCAGGGAAACATTCCCAGACAATTGAAATTACAAATTAAAGCCATCCTTAGTTACAATGAAGAAAGAGAAGATCAAGAAGCTGAGGAGGATGAAGAAGAGCAGCCAGACAACAAGCAAAAGCGGTGCTACATGTGTGATCGTAAAAAAGGACAGGATATCTAAATCTAGGTGCAATGGCTGCAAGATGCCTGTATGCAAAGTGACTGAGAAATCAATGAAAACTGTTGTGAGATGTTTTTAACAACATTTTACTATTAACTTGTAAGTCATAATCAAAATTTATTTAAAATATGTGAATTAAATATTAAAAAGTAAAAAAAAATAACAAAAAGTATTCACAAATATAAAAATAAAATTGTGCTAAAAGTTTTTGTGCTAAGACTAACAAAAAATAGAGAAAATTAAAGTAGAGTAGTTGTAGTTTAAGTAGATTTGTATTTTATAGGCAATAAACAACTTCTGTTTGTAAAAAAACCACACCCCACCTTACCGTATTGGAAACAGAAGTTCACCTTACCATTCTAGGGTTAAAAAAGATTTATGTTGCAGAGCACAAATAAAATACAATGTGTATGATTTATCTACATTATTCTTCGATACATAGGATACATTTATACAATGTATGAACTGTCTATAGTCGTGATAGTCTTACTTCTCTACGTATAAAAAGTAAAATGTCCGATCAATTTTTAAGGATTATTAATGAGAAAATATCAACCGTTATACATTTAATACTAACCAAATATAAAATCCTAAGTGACATCTAATCTTTCCGTTATCATAAATTTCTCATTTAACTGGATGTGTGTTATTTATTGTTTATTTAATTATAATTGTGGCTATGTAACGTTTACAGTAATATTTATTCAAAATATTTCGCTTATATTTATTGAAGTGATATAATGCAGCACGAAGGATTTGGACTTAAATCACTTATTTAAGATGTTGGTTATTTTGTACTACCTTTAATGTATTTGAGTGTATTTCCTGTAAAAAATTTTTAAAATAAAATTAATTTGAGTATATAAATAAAAAAATCTCCAGTGGCCAATAGTAAAATTCGTTCAAAACGGACATAAAATGAGAACATGCCATAATATCGATTCACATCGGGTATCTGTTCCCAAAATCTATTATCTCGTTGTTGTACCAAATGGTCTCTAACTGTGACCCACAGCAGTCTCACTAAAAAAGAAAAAATATTTAAAAAATAACAAAAAAAACAGGCTTTATCTAAACGTCTTCTTTGTCTGTTCGATGTAAAAATACTAAGCAAACCGAAACAAGTTAGTTCACAAAAGCTGGTTTGAGCGTTTTAAGTTTAAGTAGAAAACAAAATGCAGCGCACCTCAAAAATTTTCCTTGAGTGGTTTGTTGTGTTTAGAAATAGGTTCACACCACGTGATTTAAAGCCTTGGTTCAGTGCAACGCTGTATTTTGGGATATACTTCTAATATATACTTTTGTTCTCTAAAAATGTCGTGTTTCTCACTACTCCAGATATTAAATTTCTTCATTATGAGTAGTTCCAAATGATCATGACTAAACACCTAATTTCAGAATTTAAAAATAACCACTCAACTAGCTTAAACCACCCTGCAATCTATCATGCATTTTCATAAATATTAAGGACAGATGTATAGAGTTCAAGGGAAATAACTCAAGACTCCTAGATTTCACTGGCTCGTCCTTTCCTTAGAGAAGTCCTTGATGTGTGGTTCTAATAGTTTAGATTTAAATTGTTGTCTCAATCGTGTTTAGTGAAAGATAAAATAAATTATTTTGAGTGTAGAAACACCAGGACTGTTGTTAAAAGTGAATTGATAGAAATGGGTATAATAACTTATTAGTGTTACCATGAAAACTAATATGTCAGTATGTGATGCCATATTCGACGTAAATTATAGAGGATTACCGAACTAAGAGGACTAATTGAAACGAATAACTAATGCCAGTTCATATGTTAATTAGCAATGTTGATCCGACTTAAATTGGATATTTACCACCATTATAGTTATCGTCGCAAATGTTTAAACGATTTTAGTACTTATTATCATTTTTTATTTAATAAAGATATATTCAGTTACTTGCTGTCTAATTTACTCAGTGGTACATGTATTGGTTAAATCTTTTGAATGAAAATTATTTACATTCATACAGTTATTAAGAGAGCCACAAGGCTCTTTCACACACCTACTTTTGGGCTATATACTACAAATTTTGTAGCTGTCCTTGATGTACAGTATAAGGAGGATCTCACATATACATATATATTATGATTTTCAAATAATTTGTATTGAAGAAAATATTCTAATATTTTAAAAAACATACATGATACACCTTTTAAATACTTTAAGTACTTTACATTGTTAAGAATTTTCTTATTATTTTGGAAATATATAAAAGAGTTTGCACAAAATCTTGAGGAATATTAATAAATATGTTCATAATATTAATTTCCGATTAGGTTAATTTTCATATAAGTTGTTGCACAATTTACACACCCTCTATAAATGTTCAATATAAGAAATCCGTATGTCAATTTTAGACAAATTTAAAAGGTGTATCATGTATGTTTTTAAAATATTAGAATATTTTCTTCAATACAAATTATTTGAAAAATCATAATATATATGTATATGTGTGATCTCCTTATACTGTACATCAAGGACAGCTACAAAATTTTGTAGTATATAGCCCAAAAGTAGGTGTGTGAAAGAGCCTTGTGGCTTTCTCTTAATAACTGTATGAATGTAAATAATTTTTCATTCAAAAGATTTAACCAATACATGTACCACTGAGTAAATTAGACAGCAAGTAACTGAATATATCTTTATTAAATAAAAAATGATAAATAAGTACTAAAATCGTTTAAACATTTGCGACGATAACTATAATGGTGGTAAATATCCAATTTAAGTCGGATTCAACATTGCTAATTACATATGAAACTTGGCATTAGTTTATTCGTTTCAATTAGTCCTCTTAGTTCGGTAATCCTCTATAATTTACGTCGAATATGGCATCACATACTGACATATTAGTTTTCATGGTAACACTAATAAGTTATTATACCCATTTCTATCAATTCACTTTTTAACAACAGTCCTGGTGTTTCTACACTCAAAATAATTTATTTTATCTTTCACTAAACACGATTGAGACAACAATTTAAATCTAAACTATTAGAACCACACATCAAGGACTTCTCTAAGGAAAGGACGAGCCAGTGAAATCTAGGAGTCTTGAGTTATTTCCCTTGAACTCTATACATCTGTCCTTAATATTTATGAAAATGCATGATAGATTGCAGGGTGGTTTTAAGCTAGTTGAGTGGTTATTTGTTAAATTCTGAAATTAGGTGTTTAGTCATGATCATTTGGAAACTACTCATAATGAAGAAATTTAATATCTGGAGTAGTGAGAAAACACGACATTTTTATGAGAACAAAAGTATATATTAGAGAGTATATCCCAAAATACAGCGTTTGCACTGAACCAAGGCTTTAAATCACGTGGTGTGAACCTATTTCTAAACACAACAAAACCACTCAAGGAAAATTTTGAGGTGCGCTGCATTTTGTTTTCTACTTAAACTTAAAACGCTCAAAACCAGCTTTTGTGAACTAAACTTGTTTCGGTTTGCTTAGTATTTTTAAATCGAACAGACAAAGAAGGACGTTTAGATAAAGCCTGTTTTTTTTGTTATTTTTTAAATATTTTTTCTTTTTTAGTGAGACTGCTGTGGGGTCACAGTTAGAGACCATTTGGGTACAACAACGAGATAATAGATTTTGGGAACAGATACCCGAATGTGAATCGATATTATGGCATGTTCTCATTTTATGTCCGTTTTGAACGAATTTACTATTGGCCACTGGAGATTTTTTTTATTTATATACTCAAATTAATTTTATTTTAAAAATTTTTTACAGGAAAATACACTCAAATACATTAAAGTAGTACAAAATAACCAACATCTTAAATAAGTGATTTAAGTCCAAATCCTTCGTGCTGCATTATATCACTTCAATAAATATAAGCGAAATATTTTGAATAAATATTACTGTAAACGTTACATAGCCACAATTATAATTAAATAAACAATAAATAACACACATCCAGTTAAATGAGAAATTTATGATAACGGAAAAGATTAGATGTCACTTAGGATTTTATATTTGGTTAGTATTAAATGTATAACGGTTGATATTTTCTCATTAATAATCCTTAAAAATTGATCGGACATTTTACTTTTTATACGTAGAGAAGTAAGACTATCACGACTATAGACAGTTCATACATTGTATAAATGTATCCTATGTTATCGAAGAATAATGTAGATAAATCATACACATTGTATTTTATTTGTGCTCTGCAACATAAATCTTTTTTAACCCTAGAAATGGTAAGGTGAACTTCTGTTTCCAATACGGTAAGGTGGGGTGTGGTTTTTTTTACAAACAGAAGTTGTTTATTGCCTATAAAATACAAATCTACTTAAACTACAATACTCTACTTTAATTTTTCTCTATTTTTTGTTAGTCTTAGCACAAAAACTTTTAGCACAATTTATTTTTATATTTGTGAATACTTTTTGTTATTTTTTTTTACTTTTTAATATTTAATTCACATATTTTAAATAAATTTTGATTATGACTTACAAGTTAATAGTAAAATGTTGTTAAAAAATCTCACAACAGTTTTTCATTGATTTCTTCAGTCACTTTGCATACAGGCATCTTGCAGCCATTGCACCTAGATTTAGATATCCTGTCCTTTTTAGATCACACATGTAGCACCGCTTTTGCTTGTTGTCTGGCTGCTCTTCTTCATCCTCCTCAGCTTCTTGATCTTCTCTTTCTTCATTGTAACTAAGGATGGCTTTAATTTGTAATTTCAATTGTCTGGGAATGTTTCCTGCTGACTCCTTGCAATATGTGTTCGCGAGTCAACGCTGCGTTGAGATCTTTCAAAAAGAAACGCCTGTTGTTTCTTTTCTTTCCATTGTGGATTTACAAGAACAAATTAAAACATACGGATTCACACACCTTGGTCCAGCATACCATAGAAAACTTGCATTGGGCCATCGAAGATTCTTTCTTGAGGTGGAGAATGTTGCACATAGTTTATCAAAAGAGTCAGTCCCTCCTTTCTGTGTGTTTATTGTACACAATAATTATTTCAGGTTTGCCTGTTTCTTCATCATTAGTATCATCGTAGTGCATAACATGACACCAAAACAACATTTTTCTTCTTTTTGGGCTGAATGATACCAGTGTCTTGTTTGCGTCAAAAACAAAAACAGAGCTGTTAACTGCCCTTTCTTGAAAACAGACATGGTGGGATTTGAGGCTTTGTTCTTCCTCAAAGTTCCAATCATCGTCAGCTCTCTTTCCAACATGCGGTCCACCAATGGAACAGTTGTGAAGCAATTGTCACAAGTGGTGTTGCGCTTTGTTCCTGAGATGGATTCACTTAATTTTCGTTAAATCAATACTCAGGAACCAGCTCATTTGGAAGTTTGTCAGTAACTTCACCAATATAAGGAATGGCATCACACATATAGCCTAGTTAGTTTTGCATCGTTCATCATGACAAACTTAATGCCATACTTCCCTGGCTTGTTGGGCATGTACAAAAGAAATGGGCATCTTACTCTACATGAAACAAGTTGCTCGTCTATGGTTACATGAGCTGATGGTGAATATAATCTCTTAGAATTTTCAATTAAAAGAGTTCCAAAGAGTTCTTGTATGTGTAAAATTGTCGTTTCTTACTCTATCTCCTGCCTCTGCCTTTTCCTTTTGTCGTCAAAAACGACAAACAGTCAGTTAGAACACTAAAAACAATTTTCATAGAACCATAGTTGCTCTAAATAACGTTGTATGCCATAGATTGGTTGACCAATAAATCTTCACATTTATAACCCTGGGACCCAACCGTAGCACGCAAGCCTAGTTAATACATAACCCAATCAAAGCTTTGATTTCTCTAGGACAAGTTGTTTGGATTCTACAGAATAGTTAACCCGATATGAGTATAGTGGGCAGGGGAACTTTCTTTCAATTTCTTGGTTAGTATGCAAAACAATCAAAATTTTCAACATTTCCTAGAGTAAAAAAAGTAAATTCCATGCTTTCATAGTGGAGATTCTGCTACGTTTCTGCCCCATTCTGTCGGACCAGGCTTTTAATAATTTTAAAATTTTTTCTAGCTTAAGGGTCTACCTTCTTTTTAATAAGTAGGAGTTACTATCACTCCAAGCAGATGTAAATTTGTCCTTGCCCAAGAACACAGAGGGGCCTAGTTCAAATGTTCCTCAACCATCCTGCATAGCAACTGCCGTCAGCCTGGCCTGCACGATACACTTTCTATCAGTTACTTTCTTCCAATGGCCTATGCGGTAGTGATGTTAGCCATCATAGTCTTTCTCCGTGTTCCGTCCTTCGTTTATCCACCCAGAGTTAGCCGAGCAATCTCATCTTCAATTTAGGACTGTTCCATCGTACTAACCTGGAACGCAAAAAAAGAGTTGTTAAAGCACAACGGCTTTATTAGGTTCGGTTCTGAAAAGTTACGGACATTTAGAAATAGAAAAGGAAGATGTTATTACCTCTTTTTAGTAGGAGCTATTACACTCCAAGCAGTTGTATGTGTCCTTGCCAAGAACAAGAGGGGCCCTAGTTCAATTTCCTCATCCATCCTGGATACGCAACTGCGTCAGCTGGGCTGTCACGTCACTTTCTTATCGAGTTTATTTCTTTCCAATTAGACCTGCGGTTATGATGTTTAGTTATCATGGTCTTTTTCTCTGTGTTCGATCCTTCGTTATCCACCCAGAAGTAAGCCGAGCAATCTCACATCTTTCATATTAAGACTTTCCATCGTCTAACCTTGCGAACGCATAAAAAAGATTGTAAAGCAAGTGCCTGTTTTAGGTTATAGGTTCTGAAAGTTAGACCACTTAGGAATAGGAAATGGAGGAAGTGTTTTTAGGTTAGTTTGCGATAAGTAAGACTGATTAAAATATAGCTTAATTCATATAAAACACTCTAGCTGAGAATTCAAAAGTAATACAGAGATACAATAAGGTTAAGATTTAAATGCTGAACCAGTATAAAGACCCATAAATGTGTAACGAGGGTGGGGTGTCATACACCCCCCACTGCATGCAAAGCTTTTAGGAAAACACATAAAATAAACTACCTGCAGGTAGCCGATTGACAAACTCTAGCTTCCGTTCTGAGCCCACGTGTCTAGGTCAAACAGCCCAACTGAATTTAAGAAGGCCACGACGGCATTCCCCCCACTCTTTCCTACTTGAGAGTGCCACTTGAAATCAAACAAAACACTGCTGGGGTTTGCATATACAACCCTCCACCTATACAATTCTATAGGTTAATTTACTCGGATATACAAAAGTATTGGTTTGAAAAAATTGGATAATATGTTAATGGTGATGGTATAGTAACTCTCAAAGAAAACGTGGACAGGAAATATCAAGGGGACGGCATAGATTGACTCGATAGGCCCATGTTTGGTCCTCTGTTACCGCCCTCCTGTTTTTTCGATTGATTGCTAAAAGGTGTTGGTCTGAATAAAGGCCAACTGGTTGACTTTCAGCTCTCCAGAGAAAACAGTGAGAGAGGAATATATCACAGTCTGATAGATCAGTTCAATATGTCCTATTTCTGGCTAAAAGTCTCTTTCTACCACTCTCGTAATCTCCAATACAAACAAAGACCTTCATCGTCTTGCAAACTTACGTAAGGATGTATAAGCATGAGAAAGATTTATCTTGTTATTGTTTTTTGTTATTATGCTGAAACAATGGTAATAAATTAACCCAGTTCGGTTTGGGATGTGTTTCTGTGTTTACATGGAAACTCCTTGTATCTTGGTAAAAAACGAGATCTTTTTTTCACAAAGAGTTTTTGTTTACCGTCCTCGAATCCGTTGCTAAATTGAATTTTGACCAAAAAACCCCGTTTTCGTGACAATACATAAACTATGAGTGCAAGCTCCATTGATTTACATGTTAGATTATTTGCGTTTGGTAATCTGTTTCAAACACAAAATCTCTAGATCTCATAGCTAAGAAATTTTTATAGATTATCTAAACCAAAGCATCATGTGTTTTTATATATAAGATATATGAATGAAACTTAAACCTTAAAGGTATTAAATATTAGAAGCCCTTTTTTAGGAATAATTAATATTATTAACATATAATATTTTGAAAGTTACCTATACATACTTAGTGATTATAATTTAATTCAGTTAAAATAAACAATTCTTATCAATAATTTCTCCATTACAAAAGGTTCTTTGTAATGTTCCTAGATGTCTCTGTGTTTATTACTTATTAACTTACAATGTAGGCTTTAATTCTACCAATATGACGTTTCAACGTAACATTGCTGTCCTGAGTGTTTTTTGTTTCAGAGGTTTTTAAAGACCTTATGCGCTGTATAGGGCTCTATGTTTACATGCTTACAATTCGTTTTTGATTTACTCCAGAGTGGGTTTATAAAATGTATTTATTTCCGAGTTTTCTCGTTGCAAACGTAATAAATGTTTTACTAATCTCTCAGCCCAATTGAAAAGAGAGGGATAGGCTTTCCGCCATCATCAACACTCGATAATCGCTTACATAGAGTTAAAAGTTTTCGTCCAAAATTTGAAGGTCCTATAAGTCCGTTTGTGTCCTTGCAATTCTCGTGCGGATTTGTCAGAGCACGAGAGAACAGATTGTGGAATATTGGCGCCAAAACCAATCGGACTTGTGTTGCTATGGAAGGCTGATTTTTATCAGTCTAGAACCTTGTCAAATACTAAAGGCATGGTATTTAAATAATATTAACGGGATATGTGTGTTATATATCTCACTATATATTTTATAGTGTTATTGGAGATCAATAATAATATGAAAACTTTGTTTAAAAAAAGGAATAGCTAACAAATGTGATTTAAATTTTTTGTGCGAGTTAATAATAAAACTACCATTAATTTTAAATTAATAAGTCACCTTCATCAGTATACATCTTATAATTTAATTTATAACGCTAAAATTTAAATATACCATATAACACAAGTTTCATCTGTTTAAACTTGACAATCACATTATATGTCTCTTGTGTGACTAACATAAACTTATTGTATTATTCTAGCATTCGATTCCTTTAAAATGTTTTTAAATGATAAAAACTATCGTTTAAAAGTTTTTCCTTCTTTAATCTATCCATTAAGAAACAATTTTAAAATTATATGTGGTTATGACAATGCATACGCATTTTAAATAACCAAACTCAAATACAGATATATGGTTCAACCAAAAAAAACTTGAACTACTAGCAAATTATCTACAACTCAGATTTTCCTATATTATTAATACTAGCAACCCAATTGAAAAATGATCGCTTCAGTTTTTTTCAGTTCATTCTATCTCGATTATATTTGTTCAATGTTACAGGCTGCTAAATATTTATAGGCGCGGGCGCACTATATTTTTATCTAGATACAAACAATTAGCATTTGTTATATTTTTATTAATTTTTGATTTTAATTAATTCAAATGTACACATAATCATATACTGCTATATAATCAACATACAGAAAGAGAAAGTGATAACGACCACGATTTTGAACAAGAGTTGTTTTGAACCAAGGAATTCTTAAGT
>NW_025778627.1:0-62279 GCF_021130785.1 Homalodisca vitripennis
CGTTGACTAAATCTAAATTACAAAAATAGAAAAACTAATACACTTCAAACTATACGATGAAATAAATTTACCCAGCTGTGGACAGTCCACAGGATTTTAGGGTGTATTTATTTTATATTATTTTTATTAACCCAAGTCTTAGTCCTCATGTACAGCAAGTAGTAGATATATGACAAGAAAGTCTTAAGTAGTCTAAAAACCATTAGTTTGTGGGTTTAGGGAGCACATACAAAGATATACAAAACACTAGCAAGATCAAATAATATAAGGTACTGCAGTTTTATTTATGATGATGACTTAAATAAGAAAGAAGAACAAAATGTAAAAGATCAATATATGATACAAAATTCTGCATTGCGATTATGTCGTGTAGCCTTGAAAACCATATCCATATTAGCAATGTATAATGAGGCTACAATATTACCATCTAAGTTTGAGGAGACGACAACTAGCTAAGACATTTGCTACTAAAACTATTACAGACTCAAATCACTCGGCTTATGAAAATGTGCTTGAATTAACCATCTTAGTAAATCACCATACTAACTTGCCAAACAAAAAGGCACCTTTTATTGTACAAAATTCAATAATATCCAAGAATATACAGGAGTATTTTTAGGTATAACAAAGCACTCTCATTATTCAAATTAACAACCTCTATTTTCGTAGACCGAACAGATATTCAAGTGTTTACTACTTTAAATTGTTCAGATATTAATAAAATTCACTTTAACGACAGTATTCCGAGGCAAGTGCCAATCCAAACAATATATATGGAAGTGAAGGACATAATTGCACATATAGGTCACGAATTGAATCACGAGTTGGCATTGATGTATACGGTGCAAAGAACAACACAAAAACTGGGCATTCAATTACATAAGTTTGCTACTAAATTAAATAAATGAAGTACGGAACCAGTTAGAAGACAAAAATGTTCTAACATTATTCTCAGATTCTCAAATAGCTCTGCAGACAATGTGTGCATTGTGCAAACCTGTAAAAGAAAAACTAATAATGGGCTTCCAGTTTCAATAAGTTTTATAAATTAATTACCAGTAAAAAAAACCCATAACGTTACAGTGGGTGCTCGGACACAGGTACTAAAGGAAATGAAATTGCTGATAAAATTACTAAACAAGCTAGTATTGATATACATTTTCAAACAGAATATAAATTACTACAAAAGATAATGTTTATACAGAAATAACAACGAAATTGTTTGTTAGAGCTCATATAAATTTCTCAAGTTCTGGCAAAGGCCAATGGTACACAAGTGCTACCCAAATTTAAACTAAGATGTCGTGGATGTCATAATTACTTTAAAATACACTTGAAGTTACTAGATAGTTTGTAATTGTAAAACCATGTAGGAGTGGCGTTGAGGGTTCGATTTACCATGTATTCAGTCAGTGTATTTGTTATGTTAAAATATGTTTGAAAATTGAGGAAAACAACATTTTAAAAACTCCACCACACGTTTACAGAATTTTTCTTCAAAGGGGTCATTACTCTCCCTTTGGAAACACATCTTGACGTTTCTAACACACTGAAAAGTTAAAGATATGAAATGAAAAATATATAATTACAACAATTCACATGGCCTTAAAAATGAAATTATTCTTATCAAATTATTTAAATAGAAGTTAAATAAAAAAAAATTAAGAAAACTTAAGGAATCAATGAACAAATTGTTATTAAAAAAAGATAAAATATTACGTAAAATAATAAATAGTAATAATAAAATATAAAGTCAAAATGTGTGGCTTCATGGTAAAAATGCGAAGCCCAACAAATCTCTCTTGAAATTTCACAGCTGTAAATTAAAAATAACAGAACAGCTTGATTTGTTTGTGCTAATGCATGCATGTGTGACAGATAAGAGTACTGTATAATACTTTTCAGTTTATTCAACACTGTTCGCTAATAATCATAAATTTATTACAGTGGGCTAATTAAAAAAAAAAACATTTAACACTCCAATTTCATTTACAGCCGAGTGATAAACATCCAGCAGTATTAATTTTCTTTATACATAAATTAAAAATCAAAGTCAAGATATGACTATTGAATAAAAAGAATTACAACCACTCAAGCGAATCTTTGGAGAAAACCTTGAAACATGATGACCTTCTGTGTAAGTTGGTTATTCCTCTAAACTGTACAGAGATGATGTTAAAGCCGTTGAAATAGACAAAGGACAGCACCTAATTCCCTGGGTGGGGGAAAATGGTGATGTGAAAATTGACAGGTTACGACGTTAGAAGTTACGTTGACAACCTATCTCATCGTGAAACAGGACACATGGGCTGCACTCTTTCAGTGGAGGACCAAGAAATAGAAGAAATGTGTGATGAAGAACGGTACAGAGCTTTGCTTTACGATGAACAAGAGCGAGAATTATATGAAGAGGAGAAACAAAAACGATCAAATCAATCCTTTAATAAAGCTGGTGTTTACAGTCAAGTCCCTTATCATTACGATAGTTTGTGTTCTATTTCTGACACTGACAGAGACACAAAGTTAAGAAAGACTAACTCTATTCTTAATTTACCATCAAACATCGTCGAACCAGATTCAGATAGTATGAAGGCAATTATTGAGAAAACCGCAGAATGTGTGGTAAAACATGGACGGCAGATGGAAATTCTGATTTAAAAAACTCGGCAAGCCCAGAATGAAAAATTTTTGATTTTTTAACTGTTGGAAATTATTTTAAATCCTTATTACAAATATGTTCTTGAAGCTATTAAATCCGGACGTTACAACGTGGAAACATCTAAGTTGGACGACAGTATTGATAGCGATCACATCAGTAGCTTATCATTTAATGTTGAGTCTGCTCCTGATGTATTTGATGCTAATTCTTGTGTAATAAATGCGAACTGTCCTTATAGCACACTTGTGAACAAAATACACCTACTTAAGAAGAACGAAGGTCAAAGTAATTTTAAAATTGAAAATTCCAAGGTCAAAAATAAACCTCAAAGTGGCAGCACTAATGGTTAAACTGTTTGGAAAACTTTAGTGGCAGTATGTGCAATTAGTTTTTATCTATTTGCAGTACAGAATATATTCATTTACCAACATTCCATTGTAAATCATAATGTAAAAAAACAATGTATTCAGTTATACAACTATGAAATCAAAATTTCCTAGAACAGGGACAAGTAAGATACTTCTAGGTTCAAAGCTAGTAATTTTTATTTACACTTGCAACACAATGATAGCATTTTACAGTTAGCTTGTGTTATTATATTATAATAAAGTGGTTTACATTTTCCAGATTACTTAATCCTTTTAAAAAAAGTGGTGCTCTCGAAACACTTTATAATTTTGATTTTTGTTCAAACAAGGTAAGGGTACTCGGGTAGGGTACGATAAGCGGACCTGGTTTTTTATATCGAAATTTGCAAACCATATTACTTATCATAACCATCGATACTGATTAATTATTTTGTACAATTAACTTAAAGTCCTCCTCCGTAGACTAATGTTTATAGTCTAGGATCTCTGAGAGATCACGGGTTCCAATCTCGGGGAGGGCAAATCATGTATAGACACGAAAACAGTGGGTGTACTTTGAAAATAAACCAGTGTATTCGAAGCCTACATAGTTGAAGCTGAGGCTTAAAAGAGAACAAAAAAAATTAAATAATCTATATCAACAGCTGTAAACACTTTTCAAATAATACACGTAGGGTAATATTTCAATTTTACATAAGTAGCATTTGATTATTAAAAATAGCAGTCAATTTTTAGAAAACTACACGACATTGCTTTGACAGATGATAAGACATGTTTTTTCGTGGCTTCAACATGTTGGACTCCTACCGAAAAAACCAATTATGTGAAATTTGTGGGAAAAAACAACTGCAGAGGAGTAAAAAATGGTCTTCTTCAGTTTTCCTAATTTTGGTTATAATAATTTGTTTTATTACTGTAAATATTAAATTCATATTTGAACTAAAACATAAGATTGTTATTGAGGACTACAGATACTTTTATATCGATTGATAGTCTAGAGTTTGAGAATATTATGTATCGATGATTACATTCTTCGACATAAAAAACCGGGTCCGCTTATCGTACCCTACCCGGGTACTCCATACTATAAGTCCACCTTGTAATCAAGGCAGGACCATCCCTGGTGTCTGGAGGTCATGAATATATCCTTGATATCCTGACAGATGGAGAACATCCCATGAAGAGCCAGAACCAGGCCCGTTTTACCGAATAGGCACGTGCCTAGGGCGCTAGGCAATTGGCATTTGGGGGGGGGGGGGGGCGCGCAAAAAATGGAAACAACACACATTGCCGTGGTTGTATCTGCACGCATAATCATCAAACGGACTTTTTCTAGGCTGTCTTGAGCTGATAAGTGAATTTGATCTATTTATCGCAAAACACATAGCAACAAAGGCAAAGGTAGTGTATTATACCTTTCGTCTGACATTTGCAGTGAATTTATTGAGATTATAAGCAAAGAAGTACTGAAACAAATCTTAAATGAAATCAAGCAAGCTCGCTATCTCTCTTTAATCATGGACTCCACACCTGACGAGTCGCACACAGACCAACTGGCTGTAGTACTGCGGTATGTTTCATTGCCCAATGCTTGCGCCAACGAATGCCTGATACAACTCTTACCAATTGTATGCCACAAATCTGGAAGTTTGGAATAAGCAACCCTCAGTTTACTAGAGAAACTTGAGCTGAATGTCGATAACTGTCGTGGACAAACTTACGACAATGCATCAAACATGTGGGGCATATACTCAGGTCTTCAGGCAAGGAATAACAGCAAAAATGATCTTGCTGACTATGTACCATGTGCAGCTCATTCACTAAACCTTGCTGGGTGTTTTGCAGCCAATAAGGCGTGTCCAGATAACACACAACATTTTTTACATTCGTACAAGGGCTGTATGCTTTTTTTCTCGGCATCCACTTATAGGTGGAACATCTTAAAAAGTCACATTGAAAAGAGTTACGAAAGAAAATCAAAGAAAGATTAGAGAAAGCTAATGGTAAAACCTCTAAGTGACACAAGATGGTCTGCTAGGACGCTCTTCGAGCTTTAACAATAAGTCGCCATGAATTAATATATGCTCTTGAAGAGCTAAATAAAGCCGTTACTCAGACACTATAAACACAATACACAGCCGCTGAGTTTCTAAAAACACTTGGAAATTTCTAAACCACATTATTAATTGTGATCTGGGACGAAATTCTGAAGACAGTTGATAAAACAATATAACAAGTTTGACTCTTCAAAATCAAGATTTAGGACATATTTGGTTCTACAAAGGTTCCTTGAAACACTATCCTAGTTTTTTGAGGGAAAAGAGATTTATTTGATGATGTCGAGTCCAAAGCATTGAAACTTGCAGTTTCTTGTGTTTATTGCCATTGTTGACAACATAGCTTCGCAGCTCAACAAAAGAAGGGAGGTCAATAAAATCTCGACACAAGATTTAAGATCTTACAAAATCTAGAAGAGAAAAATTCCAAAGAGAGATGACTTGTGAAGCTAAACTGTTAGGAGAATTATACAAGAACGATATTGATTGATAAGACTTTGCCCAGGAATGTAACCATTTCAAACAAAGATATGTACGCCTACATAAAATCAAATGGATTGGAGAACACATTCCCCAATTTGGAGGTTGCTCTCACGATATTTGTAACCTTACCTGTGACGAACTGCACAGCTGAACGTAGCTTTTCAGCTTTGAAAAGAGTGAAGTCAGAAATTAGATCATCAATGGTTGATGAAAAGATTGAATGGCTTATTGTTGCTGTGCACCCAAAACGACATTACTTTAAAATTAGACTAACAAACATTATTAACGACTTTGCAATATGGAAAACCAGAAAAAAAAGCTATTGCATGAATCTCTAGTCAGTCTAGTGGTAGGCCAACAAACCAAAAATAATCCAAAGAAAATGTAATTAAACGAATACTATAAATAATGTAAATACATCAAATGTAAAGAAGGGAGAATGGGTGTAACAGGTATGTTACACACATTCCCACCAGAGGCCAGTAGAAACCTCATGGCTACCGGGACACGGCGGGTCCATAAGTGGTGTATAATGGGAAGGCTCTCGAAAAGAATCAGGATAATTTGTAAAGGAAAATTAAGGGACATTAAGTCTAAAGTCCCTCCTGAACCAAAACTGGCATTTCAGACTAAATCTAAATGTACAGGGTATAGGCGTTATGGTAGGGCTGGTGGGGGGGGGAGTAGTCAGCTGTCAAAGGTATAAAAAGGGGCGCAACTCTTCGTTGTGCCTAGGGCGCTGGCAGGGTGTAAAACGGGCCTGGCCAGAACCATCATCAAAGTCTATCTATAAAGAACAGAAGTTTCATAAACAAAATTCCTAATCTATAGCTCAATTTGTTCTGTAAAATCCCCTGAGTTATACACTTTGCTAATGCTCAGTCAAATCTCATGGACGCTCATACATAATCACCCAACTTTATTTTGCCTATGTAGAAATAATGTTGATACAACAACTCAATTTATTCATATGAAATCCATGAAGTAAAAGTATCTGCTAAATACCAACAAAACCCCATGGAGGGATATTCACCATCATCAAACCTGACCTTGTCCATGAGAAATGAAGATTATTGGAAAATTTCATGTCTACAGTACAATTAATTTATTCTCAAGATATCTGAAAACAGACAGAGAAGAGTAATTTTGATATCCACCCGAGTCAATTCACTAACACTCAGTCAATTTAATGCATTGTTTATTCTCATTAATTGAATATATAAATGAAGAGCTCAAAGCTAAAAGGATGAGGGTCCATTAATTGTCGTTTTGGAGCTAACACTGATTTCTTGTATTTTATTTCTTATAAAATATTGCATGGTATCTAACTAAGCTGAAAAGATGAAGGTGTACAAGCTATAGAGGTTTGAAAAATACGTGTTCTAGGCTAAAAGGATGAAGGTGCTATAAATGCTGGCTAAAAGGATGAGAGTCCACCTAGTTCAGATTGCTGACCACAGAGGTCTCTGCTCTTAGTGCTGTTGTTTGTTGCCCATCTGCTGATTGTTTGTGTTTTGGAAATTTGCATTCCAGTGTTTATTTACAGCTTCAGGTTAATTGTAGTGTAGATTAGTGTTGTTTTGTGCAGTTTAAAATGTCTGACAAACGAAAATTCTGTAACAATTGAAAACTGTGCAAAAACCACCTTGACTTGCAGGTAAAAGAACTTAAAATTGTCTGTGATTTCTGCGCAGGACAAAACAAAAAATGTGTTGTTTTCCGTATGCTTCACTACATTGTACACTATACTAAGAGACTTGAAAAAATAACAATGATTTTTCCAATCAGATTTAGAGTGATTTCTTGCGACAACCAGGAAATTTTCAAGTCTTGGACTAAATTTCTTTCTCCTTTTATATGCAAAAAGTTGTCCTTTCAAAACACGACCTGTACGGCAACTAACCATAGTTTCCCATCACCCTTGAATGATGTTACATCGTCAGTCTTTTAATGGCATAAATGAAGAAAGTGTTGTTACTAAGTCTAAAAGGAAACACGTTTCCCTGCCATAAGGCTGTTTTCCACCTGCCAGAGCTTGCATATTGTGGACTTTTACCTTTAAAAAAAGCAAAATACGATGATATTCAACATTTAAAAAGATTTTGCTCTGTAAAGTCTCAATCATATTTTGACACACTGCCATATGCTTAACCCTCCAGGTGCTGACATCGCGTAGCGCGATGTTAGCGTACCTGTTTCCAGTGCTGACCTCGCGGAGCGCGATGTCAGAAAACGCGATCTCTTTAAACCACGCTAGTGGCTATATATTACGGAATATCACGAACTATTTTATATAGTATTAAACTAGAAGAAATGCGGAAATCGTTATACTCTATGGAGCACGTCTTTGCTCAAAGACCGGCGCTATACGACAGCTGTTTCTAAGCTTATGTTTATCCAAGTCATACGGTTCGGTCGTTCTGTTTATTGCTGTTCCGTCGTTGTTTGCATCATACCTTTGGTGTTGTAGTTTGACTATTACTGTTTTATATTGTGTTTTATTGTAAAAATGAGTGAATTAAGTAGGTCTAGTGCAATAAGGAATGTGAAAGGTGTTACAATGTAGTACACAATGTTTCAAATATCACTGATTTTTTTACGTGTTTACAATTTATCGTTTTTTGCTCTGAGTGAATTCTGTCAATATGTAAACCCATAAGATGTATATACTTTTGGGTTCATTATTAAATTACCTACAACTTGTATATCTTGGATTTTTATTTTCATAACTTTGGTGTGAAATGATATCTAAGCTCAAAGTGAAAAAATAAAAACTTTTTTTTTTTTTTGTCAAGATTTACATTCAGCAATATTTTACCATGTAAAGGTAAGTCATATAAGTATTATTATCATATTCTGTGATCTTTCCTGAAAATAATGATATATAATATGTAGTATTTACATTAAGGTAACAGTATATAAAAAAAAAACTTTCTAAAACGCTTGCAAACATACTGAAAAATGCCCAGCACTTAAGGCAGTTCTAACCAGCACTTGGAGGGTTAAACTGTTAAATGTATCCATTACAAACAATCTTGTTATTGAATTTGTAGGTAATCACCATAAGCAGATCTGTAAACAATTTTTGAAAATATAGTCTATCTTATCAGTATTTGTTTGTTTCATTTCAAGACTTGTTAGTGGACCCTCATCCATTTAGCCTAAGATTTAGTGACATTAAAAAATAAAATTACTGTATTTAATTTTAAAAATTTATAATTATAACCCAAATACATAACATATACGTTTCCCAGTAAGGTACTGCATGAATTAGTAATCAAAATGAAGAGCTCTTTATTTTAATTATTTTTCAATTTTAGTTTTAAATCTTAAAGTCTTGATTTCTCAAAACTTGTTATTTTGGATCCTCATCCTTTTAGCTTTGAGCTCTTCAAATACTTGAATCTTAAAATTATATTTCCTCTAAACTAAACTACAATAATATTTAGTTTTAACAATTTTGTTAAAACAGTATCTTTTAGATAATACATCCCAAGCTTATGGTTTCATTTGGAAAAGTACAAGATGGTACTGAACCGCCATTCTTCAATATTTTAAACCTTGAACTGGCAATCACCTTTCTCAGATTATTGAAAACTTTTTCAAAGTCATTAATGCTCATTATGTGCTTGTATATGTATAGATTACTAATTTTAGGTACTGATGGTTTGATTCTTTTCGGTTCTATGCAAATTTATTGTTACCAGTGATTGTCAACTTTCCAGTTTTTACTTTAATAAAAAGTATTATTTTACTAAATAAACCATTATATTGGTCACTATAATGTCATCTTAGACTAAGCAATATTTGACAATTTGGGTGTTACATAGTACGTAATTTGGTATTATTTTTCTTATGTTTAAAATCTATATATACTAATGACTTTAGGATAAATTTACAAATAATAAAAATCTTGAGTTTGATTGGGGGAAATTCACTAGGTAACTAATAATATGGAAATGTGGCTGTCGCCTGTGTTGGCGTCAAACTACTTATGCTCCAGCCGCAGTCACTATTTGCTACTTAGTGCACAACTTCTTTCCCATTTTTCAATCATCCTGTTTGCAAATAATATTAAAATTTAATATACCTTAAAGTTTTGATAGCAAAACATCAAAATACAAGAACAATTTTGACATTACAATATCTAGAGTGTTAAACTGCAGAAATTTTACATTAGATAATAATTAAGCATTTCACTATACTAATAATATTGGAAAGGTAATAAAAAATGCATTTCACTGTACAAATAATGATCTTGGAAAAGTTTTCAATAATGTTTTTGTGGTTTATTATTTGTAATTAAGATTATCAGCGTAAACAGTGAAGAAACATATTTTAAAAACCAAGCAATTTTATGTAGCTCATGGCAAAGTTTATTGTTCATTACGTAGTTAAAAAGAACACATTATTATTTTTTTATGATAATTATTCTTACTTTGCATGCAAATCCTTATTCAAGTAAATGTATTGTCTTAAATATCCATTGAACAAATTCCAGCATCTATTATTTAACTCAATTAGTTAGACTAAACAGTTTATGAACAGGAAAATGATATTAAAAAAAAACATTATTTACCAGCCATTTTGCCAAATTTTTACCATTCACTGCTATATAAACCTTTTAGTCTAGGAGCCAAGAGCAAACAACCTGGGTTTTCTTGAAATCAATAGAAGAATTTTCCAAAAGAAATACTGCACTATTTTTTGTAGAAGTCAAAATGAAATAGGAGGATATTAGTTAAAAACATGGAATATTTTTTTCGGTTGACATACCTAAAACCAACCAACAGGTGTGTAAATAAATGTTAAATTAGAATCAGCTAACTATATACAGATCCTACTTTGTCTCTCTATCTAGTTTTATGACGTTAATATAACTATATTTTTTATTCAGTGTTAAGTGAATCGAGCTAGGAAAAATAAATCTGAGAAAAAATTAAATTATTGTTTCATATTTATATAATCTTTTCAGCACCCTCCCAATCCGAACTCCACCAAAACAATCTTCCAAAATCGATTATATAGCTGACAATCAATTTAAATTCCAAGACAAATTTCTATATTGAGTTCAAGAAAACTAGGCTGTATACTCATACAGTGCATATCATCTCCAGAATATATAAAGTAAATACAAATAGGTATTTGTATTTATTTTGGTGAAGACAGCCTTACTGACGAAACGCCTTGAGTTATAAAAAAAAATATGAAGTATTGATTTTTTGTGATATTAAATTTAGTGATGTTTAAAAATTGTATAACTAATATAAGCTGTGTGTTCTAGATTATAATATCAAATTCACTTTGTTACAAGACTAAGTTAATTACTTACCAATTAATGAAATTACTATAAGTGTTTACTGACATGAAATTCATTAAATTAATCTATGATTTGTTTAAGATTACAATTAATTATGTTGATAATAAAAGAAAAATATTAAAACTAGAAATTAAAGTTGCGATGATTAAGTCATTATCGCAAGATAAGTGATGATTAAAGACTATAAACACAATGTTGTGGATTTACAGTGTTTAATACAAATAAAATGTTATAGATAGGATTAGTTAAGGGGAGAAAATAAATATACCCTCTCTAGTACTTGATAGTACCATGGTTATCGGTCCAGTATCCATTGTTGATGGCAAGTATTGTTGAAATGGTCGTTTTGAGAAACTTGCAGTGGAACCTTATAATGTAGTTTTGTAACCGTTTGAGCACTGCAATGAGACAGTTACAGCTGTAAAAATACCCATCTCTATCATGAAGACTAACTATGTCTTGAAAGGGGAGGAAGTGAGGATATCATCTTCTCATAGTATATGATTGTTTTTTTTCCAGAATTTGGTCGTTGATGGAATAGGGTTCTTCGTTAGCTCCAAACGGATAGTAACAAGGGCTAAGTGAATCTGTCACTTACTTGCGTAAGTGTTGAGCAAATTAAGTATTAGTCAGTATAATGGGTACAAGTGTCTATTCCACCATCTTTAGCAGAGTAAACAAGTTATACTTTTTTTATCTAAGAAACCACATCCAAACAAATTAGATACTTCTGTAGTAGTGTTGGTATTGATCACGAAGACTTACTATAAATTACAGTCTTTTTACGGACATCAACCATTGTGTACTAATATTACCAATTTTTTTCAGTAGAGGAAAAAAAATTTGTTTACTTTTGATCATACAGTTTACAAATAGAAACAAAGAATATTTTTTATTCTCAATAGTCTTTCCTGCTAATTCAGAATTAGGTAGATTTTGTGATAACTGAAATATTAATTTATTGTCATTGGATTACATGTATTCAATACCTCAATAATCATTCTAGATACCAAACTTTTTAATTAAAAAATATTTTTAATAAATGTTATAAACATTTCAGAACACATTGGTTTCTTCTCTTGATATATGAATAGGGGAGTAGTTGATTATAGTGTCCTACAAAGATGTTTAAACATTTGATTTTATATTACTTGCCCATTTATGCACCAAACATTTTAAAACTCTACACAATTAATAAAGTAGGTTTTAAAAATCTGTGAAAATTAAAGCTCCCTAACAATTGTAGAAACAAAATGGTGACATATTGAAAATTTTACCATTTTGCTTTCTATAAAAATTTATTTCTTGAATTACCTGTTTTGATTACTGCGTTGCAGTTTTAAAGAATAGTGGGCTATTGGTTTTGGTAACGTTACAGAAGCAATTAAATAATTTCAGATAGCCTATCCAGGAGTTGAACCACCTAGCAATCCAACAATAACTAAGTGGAAAATTCTTTTGTTAGAGACTGGAAGTGTCATAAAAAGTACTCGAGGATAAAATGAGGAAAAAGAAGCACTAGTATGCGCAACAACGCTCCGCTCTCCAGGTAAACCGAAATCACCAAGGAAGGTTAAACTTGAAAGCGATGTTCCAAAGTCTCCAGTACAGAGAATAATTAAAAATGAAATTTTACCAAAGTCACCTAGTCTATAATCTTCTTGAAGATGATTCAGACAGGAGAGTGGAATTTTGTTCTTGTATCATGAGTTAGATTCTAATTGACATACTCAAATTGTTTTTTCAGTCAAGTCCACTTTCTTTCTACCACAATGGTGCTGTAAATAGGCATAATTGTAGTTATTACAACACTGGTAATCCACACATTCTTGAACAGACTCTACTGAAATCAAAAGGTATTACTGTTTGGGGAGCTGTCAGTTGTAATGGGGCGTTATATTACGTCATTTCAGACAGTACAATATAGGTATGAACAGGTTTTAAATTAACTAGTCTTGCCTCATTTTAACGGTTCCAGAAAATGGATCAAGCAAGATGTTGCTCCTCCTCATTTCGGAAATCCTGTTGACTGTAATTATAGGTTTTTTTTTAATAGCCTATGTTCTAATTTTCTGATTGAAATGTTTATTTCTTTAGAATAAGACAGTAAATAATTGTGCAAACCCAAAAATACTTTTTTTAAAGTATAATTTTTCAAAATGCCACGATTTTGTTTAAACAATTAGTAGAGAGCTCAAATTTTCACAGAATATTTTAAAAACCTATTTAATGAGTTGTGTAGAGTTTTGAAAATGTTTGGTGCATAAATGGGCAAGTAATATAAAATCAAACGTTAAAAACCTCTTCGTGAGACACCTGGTATTTTAAGTTTGATCGGCTGATCCACCACATTGAAACGGAATGGCGCACCAAGCTGAACAACGAACACAGACAAGATATTTTAAGATAAAATTTTGTTCCAAGTTTCTATCTCTTTGGGTTTTTTTTTACAGTTATAGTTTCAACAAGCTACATTATATAGTATAAATGTATGATAACTTTTGAACTGGTGTGTCAATAACTTGTACTATGTGTCACAAAATTTATAGCATGCTATACAGTACAGAGGTAGATTGTAATAATACATTACAATGTTCAATACATTTTTTGATCTCGTCTCAGTTTAGTAGTAATCCAGCATTTTGTTTGATTTACATTTAAATTTCAAAACTTAAGCTACTGCTTTGAAACCTGCTGAACACAATCTACTAAGATCTCTAAAATTCAATATTAAATTTAATGAAATATATGATAAATACAAAATAAATTAAGACATTTAAAAATGCCCAAACAAAATTGTTGGTATTGTATTAAAGTAATTTCAACTAAATTTTTACTGCTTTTAGATGATTAATTTAAGGCATTTTCTAAGGATCCAATTTCGTTCAAAAAGCATAACCAGTTTAGTTTCTCAGTAATTTTTGATTGGGTTTTAACCTTTTAACAGATAAACATTTTTTTTAAGTAACAAAGAACTTATTTTGGCATATGGTAATTTTCACCAAGTACAGTAAATGGTACAAAACAATGTTTACACACACGGTAAAATATATCAATGATTTTACAAATTAAATACATAACTTGCATACTATTGTGCTAAAACTGTTGTGAACCAGTACTAATAATTTTTAAATTGGGGAAAAGTTTGAAGAAGCACCACACTTGTACATTGTGAAATACCAGCACCAAATATAATTACAAATGTTTATTACATACTTATTTTGTATATTTTTCAAATGTTGTAGTAGTTTTACCTGACTTAAGAAATGTTATTATTATATTAGGCTCATTAGTAAGAGAGCCTTATGGTCTTAAATTCACTCAGTTGTACAGTATGATACAAATTACATGCCATTACCAAGTAGATAATCTAATAAATTCATAGTCTTTGATTAAATCTATAACCCTCAAAAGCCAAATAAATACTCTTGAAAACATAACAAATAACTCAATAATTGATGCTATTCTGTATAAAACTACATGCTAAGCAGATAGTCCTTCTTGTAAACAAAACACAAGTCATGCTGATACATAGTTTACACAATTTTCCACATGTTTGTAAGTAAATCAAACTACTTAAAAACACACCAAGCAATAAAGTTGTTTAAAATGTTGGGGAAAAAAAAAGTTGTTAATAAAAAAAAAGAAAAAGACCATAATATCATTAATCAATAAACTATGAAACTAGATATTTATAATTATTAGTTTCTCTGCTATTTAAATCCTAGACTCCTCAAAGAACGTAATAAAACATTACACAGTAACATAACTGCTCATAGACCTTTTTTTAACATTATGATTTAATTTTTTAAGCACTTATAAAGGGTTAAACAGCCAAAATTATTATCCATTTAGAGTTTTAAGTATTTTGACCATTTTTTTGTATTTAACCCTTACGGACATATCCCCTTACAGTTACAATCTCTGGACAGTTTTAGGATTTATTCATAAATTCGGAGAAGAAGAACTTAATTAATTTTGTATATAAAACTATTTTTAGAGGCAAATTACAAAAATATAAATAAAAAATTTCTAAACTCCAACTAAACAATTATTTTTTATTTTTATACATTGGCAACACTGCATGCCTTCTTTTTCTCATAAGAAAAGTAAATTATTTTATGCAAATTTACTATATCACTGTATAGTGTTGCATCAAAATGTATTACAAAATCACTTCTATAAACCTTTTTCATCCGAGTCTAACAACTTCAAAAAGTACAGGCACCTTTTATAATTTAATTTCTTTTTATTTGCCATAACAAAGTTGCCACATGGTTTTTGCACACTTTATAGACAAACTGACTACTGAAAGTACTACATGAAAGTAGTATATTAAATAAGTCTGTTCTTTTAGAATATTTCCAAATAGTTCTGAATTTTTTAGCTTACTTTTGTAGCCTCCAGTGATCAATGATCTTATTCTTATTAATAATGAATGTGTTTTCACTTACAGTACACAATTTGCACTTTTAAATAATACAAAATAATCAATACTGACAACTGCTAATATAGCAATACCTTAATTTAAATTAAAGACAAACTATGATACTGATGTCAGTTCATCAAGGTTCAAGGTCCGCTTTGTTAAGGGGAGACGGATGACCCCCCCTGGGTCAAAATTTTTCAATTTTTATTTTTTTGTTAAATTTAGTTTTTAAATATATTCCTATTTATTTTAAAACAAATTTCATGCAAATCCGTTGAGTCAAACTCAATTTACATCACTTTTTATAAAGCAATACATGGAGAGCTTTTCGGTGATTTTGTCGCAACAAGCTGTCATTGTCATGCATTTATGGACATTTATGATCATGATTCACATTTTCATTTACCTGACACTGTAATGTCTGGTACATGACAATGTAATGAAAACCTATTTTCAAAGATTTAGCGTCTCCAGAACTTCTGAAGAAATGTTTGCATGGAGGCACTCAAAATCCGAGCGAGTCACTCAAGAATATGATCTGGTCTCGCATTCCCAAAAGGACATTTGTGATGAGGAATACACTCGAGTTTGGTGTGTATGAAGCCTTGGCTTGTTTTAATTTGGGAAACATAGCCAGATGTAAAGTCTTAGCAAATCTAGGCATTGTTCCGGTGAGTGAAGTGTGTTAGTGCCCTTAAAAAAACTGGACGAAGCAAGAATCGCAAAGGCTCAGAAAGCTATAGAAGAATTAGAGAGAAAGTGTAGACAAAGCTCTACATTAGCAAAAAGGCGTTTGGAAGATGAGTATGAGGCAGAGGAAGATCCAGACAATCCAGCATATGGGGCTGGAATGCACTGAGGTAGGTTTATGTTTTGCATTAGGACTAGGCTTTAACTTTAAATGCAATTTCCCGAAAGTTTAGATTTTTTCCACTTATGTACCTTTTTCTCAGGAACCACTAAAGATATCTTTTCAATTTCTTTTTTCACTTGATGGGACAATTAAGGAGCACACTTTGACCCGGGGTTTTAGCAAAATTCTCATAAAAAAATTTTTTATTACACCTTTTTTTACAAAAAATCTGTACTTTTTTGAATGTATTTAAAGAAAAATCCTAACCATACTAATTTTTTGAATAACTTAAAAACCCGTATGTAGAGGTTAGTAGAGTGAAACGCCGTCTACCGCATCAGAATACGACGATCCAGTTAGAAATGGCAGCGCATAATGTACTTCACAATGTGTACCTAAAACAACCCGCCATTTCTGATTGGATAAACCTTTTGAGATGCGGTTTGCGGCATTCAACTCTACTAAGTGAGCTCTTTCAAATGAGGTATCACTCGACCCATGCTTCAATTTAAGATTTCCATGTTTTCCTCTGTGGGCCGTCCCCCCATGGTTGGCATGTCATGGTAATAACAAGGAAAAATAGTTTACATAGCCATATGACACTGTGCAAAGTTTATAGATTGTATCTCCTATGGTTTTTAAAATATTAAGCCGTACCCATACTTTTCAAACACCCTGTATAGTTAGTCACAGTTTGTACAGCAGAGATATTATTTGTTAATCCCATTTTAAAAACAAAGAATGTATAAACTTCTTATTAACTAAGTCAAATATATCAATTAATTAACTGATTGACTTACCACCCCATGCTAGAATCTTTTTGCAGACATAGAGATTACTGATATATCTTTAGTGTCTGGAAATAAATGTATTTTCATTCTTTCTTGTTGGCTTTCAGGTGTGATCAGTCAGGCTGTCATGATGATGAGTGAACTGTGAAAGACTTTCTGTTCCCTTTCACGTTACTTGCTGTGGTGCAGCATGATGTGCTTTAGAGGCACATCTGCGACATGTCTTAATGGTTCACCTTGGCTTTTCCTACTTAGGAGGTGAATTTCAGATATATATTAATCCTAGAAGTTACCATAATTTTTATTTATATTTAAGCCTACATTACGCTACTTATGCTATTATCATATAACTCCTTAAATTTTGTCTATGCAAAACATTAATTTATCCATTATGCATGTATTTTGTCATTATTGTACTCTATTATTAATAAGGATTCACAAAAATATTGATCTGAAAACTTTCAGTTTTTGGCGGGGAGTGGCTCAAGAGAAACTCGGTCTGGTGCACTAAGTCTCAGAATTCCAATACACACGACCAAAACCTATAACCGATCCTTCACCGTTACCGCCTGTAGATTATGAAACTCCTTACCAGATCCTAACAAACAAATTGAGAGCCGGGAACGGTTTGTGGCGGAGCTGAGACGAAGATACCTGGACCGGATGATCGTAGCGGGCGGCGGGG
The DNA here is from genome assembly GCF_021130785.1 of Homalodisca vitripennis. Taxonomy (NCBI): domain Eukaryota; kingdom Metazoa; phylum Arthropoda; class Insecta; order Hemiptera; family Cicadellidae; genus Homalodisca; species Homalodisca vitripennis. The sequence continues at coordinate 17,646 of NW_025778627.1, forward strand.
CTACTCTTTGAATCGTGACTGTGTGGATGGAATACCGTAAGTGTAAGTTTTAGTTAATATGCCTTAATTTGCATTTTTAAGATTAATTTTTTTAAAGAGGTTAAATGTAAGAAAGGACCATATGGTTCTAATTTTGCCTCAATAAAGAAGTGTTTCTTTCTTTCCTTCTATGCATTACAAATGTAGGATGACAATAAAATATTCTTGATTCCAGATTAGTCATGATATCAAATGTATGTTGTGAACGTCCCACCATGATGTAGAAATTGTGTAGACAGAATCTATCTTCCCACTTCGATTCTCTTCATCCTTACCTACTCTTTATGCAGGACTGTGAGAACGTTGTTGGAGACAAATTCTAATGGACCTAAAATTCTTTCAACACACAAGTTACCATGTCTGATTTTTCAGTGTCTTTTATTTTTTAGAATAAGTGTTGGGCAATCTTTGTGCTACAATTGACAAAATGTAATAAAATTGTTTCATTATCTTCAATAATTTACATAAAACAACATATACAATATAGAACAGTAAAAAATTGAACACAGTTTCATAACGCTTTAAAACTAAGAAAACCAGTAAGCAAGACTCTCTTAGAAAAAATAAATTAATGTAAAAGATTGTAGCAAAATTACAAAAACTCTATTACTTAAAAAACTGAATAGTTAAACCTATCCAATACTCTAATACAATCATACAAATAACATAAATAAGACACACGTCAAAGGTAAGTTTTCTTTCGATATGGAAAAATTAAACACTCACTCAATTTATACTCTGATATCATGCCATTCGTTCAATATGTACATTTATTTATATATTTATATTCAAAGAGACCACTTTGAGTTTAAAATCCTTAAAACACTTCTCACAATCTCTTCAATGTCCTCTTTTTGTCTTTTAATAACTTTTTCTTATCAGCAGCTACTTTCTTGTCCCCTGCGTGCTTCTTAGCCATTGGTCCCTCGGCTGTAGTTTCGAGACCTGGCTTCGGTAATTTTGGAGCCTGGAACATAATTACACATGTGACAATCTCAATTCAGCCGATAATATACTGAGGTCTATTCAGAAAGTAGATTACATATCGCTATGTAGCTGCTAGTGAAATGTTACTTCTTGTTGTTTTTAGAATAACCGTTTAAAATATGAGACGCAATTGAAAATTCCGCGAGTTGTGAAGTACGGCTGGTAGTATGGTTTTTATTGGCTAAGCACAATAAACTAGTTGAGATTTATTGCCAACTTTGTGAAATTTATGGGAATGATGTGATAACTGAAGGTGGAGTGCGTCAGTGGTGCATTAGGTTTAAAAATGGCCGAACTAATGTGCATGATGGACAAACGAAGTGGATGGCCAAGCATTGTGACAGATTGGATAAATTGTCTCTAAAGTCGATGAGAAGATTAAAAAAGACCACCAATTCATAATAGAACTCTCATTTAGTTTTCCTCCAATTTCAAGAAGTTTGTTACACAAAATTGTTAAGCAAAAGTTAGGTAACCATAAATTTTGTGCAAAATGGGTACCAAAATCAACACATGGTAAATCGAACTTGAGAAGTCCTGGATGCTTCTAAGTGGGAGGTGTTTCCAAATCCGCCTTACAGTTCGGAGCTTGCATCCAGTGACTGCCACCTGATTTTCTGTAATGAAGACCTAACTTGCGATGCAGTGCTTTGAGGACGACGTAGAACTATGGGAGGGTGTGACTACCTGCTTGAAGTCTCATGCAGCAGAATTTTATAACGGTGGAATTTAAAAACTAATTTACCGCTATAAGTGGCTAAATTTGTATGATGGCTATGTTGAAAAATAGTAGGCCATTTAAGTGTCACTTTCAAATAAGTAAATAAAACTAATTTTTCTTGTACTTGGATTTTTGTTTATCAAAATGTAATTTTCTATCTGGATAGACCTCGTATTTAGGAGTTACTTTAGGGTATAAAATGGAAAGTTCAATTTTAATAAATTGAAGAACATTAATATTAAGTACTAGAAGATATATTTTTTTTTTTTGTGACATCTGTCCCTAATACGGTATTTTCTCTTCTATTTTCCATTGATCAACAGTATTTTAGAATATAGTCATTAGGGTGGGGATGGGGGATATATAAAACCACTGAAAATTCAATTTTGGATCTATAAAGAATGCTGAGAGAAATCTCTTAAAATACACTGCATTCATGTATTTGTATTTTACAAATTTTGCCTTTTGCTTTTTTTATTTTTGAAAATATTAAAAATGTTCTCATCAAGATTTCTACCAAAAGATTAAGTAATTTGCACTTTCATGTTTTTCCTGCTAATTTTTAAATGTAAATAAACTAGTAATATTTACTTGTCATTATATTGTTTGTAAGGAACACAAGGATGAACTTTTGTATAAATTTATGGTATATAAAATTCATTTGGCTACTAAGTTTATTATACTTTCACTCAATTTTCCAATTAGTTTATTGTTAATATGGCACTCCTTCCTTCACTGGCTTCACTTAAGAAAAATTCCAAATAAAATTAACCTCGTAACAGATCCCTCATAATGTTTGTAAATTTTATCTAAGACCAACTAAACATTCCTTAACTAATAGCTTATTATTCACAAGCCTAAAACCATTTGTCTCGTTTTATCTGTTCTATAGTTATATATATACAGGGTGTCAATTAAGTCTGGAACCTATTTTTTTAATTTTTGAACCATAATAGAAAGAAATATCAAAGTTCACACGTGCTTACTGGTGATAGTATCGCACACATCTGCCAAATTACCGACCAGATAATCCCTTTGGGGGACGGTCCACAAGAAGTTGGACAAAATTCTTTAAATAGCAGCATAGGTCAAGTTTGGTATCAAATTAAAGGTCTTACTTAGCAGAGTACAATGCCGCAAACCGGACTTCAAAAGGTGGATTCATTCAGTAGCTATAGCTATTTGAATTTTAAAACAATTGAACAATGTAAATTATTAATTATTACAAGTAAACACCAATTTTTAAGTACCTGTGATCAAAGTAAGTGTTCAAAATGTTCCCCTACCATCATCTGGCAATGTCCTAGGCGGTTGAAAAACCCATCCACTGCATTTTAAAGGTAGTCACGAGGAATATCTTGAGCTTCTTGGACTATGAGATTTCTTAGGTGCGCCAAATCTCGAGGCTTAGTACGATGAACTTTATCTTTGAGGTATCCCCAAAGAAAAAAATCCAGCGGAGATAAATCAGGGGAACGAGCAGGCCACTCTACTGCACCATGTCTTCCCATCCATCTGTGAAGGAATATTGTATCCAAGTATTCTCTAACAAGGAGAGCAAAGTGTGGTGGCGCGCCATCTTGTTGGAAATAAATTCTTTGAAATTGTCGACCAAGAGCAGCCTGTAGTGCAGGAATTATCTCATTTTGGAGCATTGATAGATACGAGTCACCATTTAAATTACCATTGATAAATAATGGACCCATAATTTGATTTCCTATAATACCTGCCTAAACGTTAAGTTTCTGTGGATGCTGTGTATGACTCAATCTGCCACTTTCACATTCTAACAGTAGTTGTGTTATTGGTAATAATTATTGATTCCTGGCTTCGATTACTACATTGTTAGATGATGGGAGGGGAACATTTTGAACACTTACTTTGATCACAGGTACTTAAAAATTGGTGTTTACTTGTAATACTTAATAATTTACATTGTTCAATTGTTTTAAAATTCAAATAGCTATAGCTACTGAATGAATCCACCTTTTGAAGTCCGGTTTGCGGCATTTGGCCTTTTGCTAAGTAAGGCCTTTAATTTGATACCAAACTTGACCTATGCTGCTATTTAAGAATTTTGTCTGACTCCTCGTGGACCGTCCCCCAAAGGGATTATCTGGTCGGTAATTGGGCAGATATGTGCGTTACTATCACCAGTAATCACGTGTGAACTTTGGTATTTTTTTATCTTGTGGTTTAAAAATTAAAAAAGTGGTTCCAGACTTAATTGACACCCTGTATATATATACACAAATATAGGCCATTTTCAAACAGAAAAAGTTATGTGGAATCCGTGGAATAAAGATGAGGAGGTCTAAATCAGCATAAAAAAATATAGTTTTTCATGGGCTACATGACAAAAGCACACAAACATTCGATTTAGCATAAGTTACATTACATTACTAGACATTACACAGACTAGATTCTATGTATTAGCATTTTGCTAATATCATAAAGACAGACACTAGACATTTTTGATAACAGACACTGTATATGCTCCAAGTAATCTTATAAACATTATAAAAGAGATTTTACAATTCATTCTAAATTTACCCATAATTTATTAAAATTTTCCCATTGCAGCTTACTGTTATAAAATAATATAAATACTAAATACAAAGTATTATGTTATCATAAATTGATCATCTCTTACCGATGCATGGATTTCCGTCATCATTCTTGCCCGCTGCGAGTAGTCATCGTAGTGTTCTAGCAGCAATTTGCCTGCTTCCTCATTCAAGGCTGACTCTGCGTTTGGCACGATCAGGAGGCACTTTATAGTCTTGACAGAACAAAATATTTTACAATTTAATTAATTAATGCTATTTTGCTGATGTCTGAATTAAGACCCATTGAGAAAAATGCTAACTGCTGTTATCATACAACATTCGAGCAATCACAATGGTTTTATTGACGTTGGGTGATTTTTAAGGCTTAATAGGATTTCAAACATTTGCCATCATTTGATGATATAAAAATACAGCACTATATTTCGAGTATTGGAATCTATCTTCTTCCTCAGGTGTCATAAAAATCCTTAGTCCATAAGATAAGGTTAAACATACACAACAACAAATTAAAGACAAATTTAAAATATGTGTTATGCATGCTTGGCATTTTCTGAGTGTTTCGTAAGAAATTAAAGAGAAAAAGCTTAGCAAATAGTCCAAATAAAGTACATCATGATTTAAGAGTCTTGGAACAGTTAGAAATAATTATGTATATGGAAATAAAATAAGTGTAGCTATTAAATAACCACACATTTCCAATTTTTTTTAAATTCAATAGTAAGTAAAGTACTGTTAGAAAATATGTGCTTTTTTATTAAACTTTTTTAACCCTAGAACTGGCGGTCATTTCATCCTGTAGTGTCGGGCTGTTTTGGAGCTTCGCGCAAGGTTTTTTTAAAAAAATTATTAAAAATATAAAATAAAAGCAATATAAATAAGAGTATATATTTTTGTGTTCTGAATTAAACGTAGAATTGCACTATATTGTAAAATTAACCATCAAAAATTTTCTAATAAACACTTTTTTTAATCAAATATAAAATTTAAGAAAAATATTTCTTAAATTTGGGGGGGACCATACCTAGCAAATGAAGTTATAGTGAGAAATATTTATAAGTGAGATAGCCATTCTGTGTCAAATTTTATCGAGTTTCAGAAAAACATAAACATTATACACATTTATGAAAGCATCATAAAGCTATAGAACAAAAAGCAGCGATGCGTATAAATTCTGAAAATCGGGTGTACACGTAAGACTTTGGTTAAAACAAGTTTTTCAAATACATTTATCTATGAATACATGTTATTTTGCATATTTTATTACTTAGAATAAAATAGAGTATACAGTAGTAATGAAATAATTACCATAAATTATTTTTTGAAAAGTAAAAAAAGTTAAATTTTGTCATTATTCAAAAATTTTGCGAAAAATTTTCATTCAGCAAAATATAAAATAGTTTCTAAAGCTTGTACTATATCAAAATTTATAAATTTATGGTTTATAAGTAATAGGAAATATTATGTAGTTAGAAAACTATAAATATAACTAAAGATATTAAAAAAATAGAGAATAACCCAAACAGTTATTATATATAACCAAAGAAATTACAGGAAATATATATTTTATTGTGAAAACTATCTATTTACCAAAAATAAATAGTTACTTCAGAGCTAAAAGAGTGCTATAAATAACGTTTAGTAAGTGAAAACAATAACAAACTATGTGAAATGAATTTTAGCCAAGTCATTTTGCCATAGCCTACACAAAGCCGGTAATTTCTCAAACATATTTCAGTAAATAGAAATTGATTTATTCTAAAATATATATGTTTACACTACTACGACATCAAACAACACACTACACATTAAATACGACACTAAAACACGCGTAAAACTATTAAAACTTACAAATATCCACAGCTATGCACGAAAGTGATACAGAACGGCAGCGGCAATATGGCGGTCACAACAAACGGCGTCGCGTTTTCTTTTACGTTCAAAATAACAAGCTTGCTACGTCATAACCATAATACAAAGAGGAATAAAACTCATCTGTTCCTTAGCATTTTTCTTCCCGAACCCAATGGTGCATGAATTATATCGATACGTTACCGGAGTATATTATAAAAAGTAATTATAGGAGGGAATGTTTTATCGACAAAATTTTGACGGTTAACACCACAAAAGCGGCATTAACCGACATAATTATGTCGATTAACAGTTCTAGGGTTAAGTCCTGTGAAGGGAACTTATTTTGAGTGGATGTGTAAGGTGGATATGTTGAGTGGATATGCCATGACTTTTTCAGAAAAAGTTTTAAAAAGTAAGGTTTATGTTTGATCCATAAAAACGTTTTTTATGTTCTATGGTATTTTTTTTCAAGAGCAGTTTAAAAACAAGCATAAGTCATGTATATGTTTGATAGAAAATATAAGAGAAATGGGATAACATCAACCAGCAGGTGATACAGAGTATGATGAGTGATTTAAACAAAACAAAAGTGTATAATATTGTTCTTTTTCTCATTTGATCAATTTTAAAATTTTTAGGACGACAAAGATTGTTGTAATTTTTCTGGTTCATACTTTTGATGTGATTGTTTTATTCTGAAGAGTGTACTGAAGAAAACATAAGTGAAAATGGGGAAAATACATAGATTTTATAAATACATTGTAAGAATTGTATAAAAAGATATACATACATTTTGTCATCCTATTATTCACAGTAAAGTTGTCTACAACGTAGCATTATTTTAATCATGTATAATAAAAAAACCCATTTTACTTTCCCTTTTGTTTTAATTTTTTGTTTCTTTATAGTTTAGTATAAGAACAAAATACAATTTTTAAATGGGAAACATTTTTCAGTTTCTTGCTTTAATTTCTGTAAGAGTAAAAAAATTGACTAGTTGGAAAATAGGATAAAACAATTACACAACACAATCACTTGTATTATGACGTAACTGGAGTGACATGATGCAAAGCTTTTATGCGATGTGAAAAAGATGTTACATGACTTACACTACAACATTCCCGTATGAATATTTGTGGAAAGGTCATAAGATATACGTTAGAACAGAAAATCAGGATTTTGCAATGTATTGTGACTCATACACATTAAACTTCAGATATAGGACTATACATACGCTACAGATAACCCGTCTTGGCTTTTTTAGCAAGACAAGTGCAGACAACACATAACCCACTCATCCTAAAAGTGTTAGGATGTTTATTAGTTAAAATTATTTTTCTGTAAAAAATACTTTGTAATTTTTCATAAATGTGTAAACATGCTTTAATTTGTTTTGTAATTTTATATCAATCATAATATTGACAGTTTGAAAAATATTGCGTGCCTACTTTATTTTTGCCCTCAGTGTATATAAAATAAAATAGGTTTTATCTCTGAACTTTCTAAAGGCTAAATTTTACAATATAATAACAAGTTGTAAGGCACCAATTAGTTGTCTATTTGTTTTCCAGTTCCTCATTAAAGCTGTCATTAAACACTTTTCATAACATCTAATTTGGTATTGAATCAATTGCTCTTATTTCAGTCTTTTAATAAACAGGTTTTACTTACATACACTTTTGAAGTCACAAAGGAAATAGTCAAAAACAATGAGACAAACCAATGTGCAGGTGAGTAATGTTATTATTACAAGAGATGACGCAGTCACAACATCTTCTAACGTAATCCATGTGAAATTTTGTGTAAAGGTAATTAATTACTTTACCTTGGAACCAAAGTTTTTTATAGCTAGTCGTTTGTTTTTTTATAAACTGAAAGGAGAGAAAAAAACTGTTTTGTAAAGAGAAAAACATTCTTAGGTTATGCTTTTGGTTTACTTTTAAAGTTTGCCCATCTTAATAAAAAAAAGCATGACTCAAATGACATATGTTACCTCACACTGCAATGTAACTTTGGCACTATGGAGAGTGCATTCGAGCTATTTTTTCAGGCTTGAGCTTGGCAAATGTTAACGATTTTTTGTAAGGGCACCACAAAGATGAAAATGATCATCACTAATTGCAAGAATCTTGTATTATCCATTAAATCAATCATCTGTTTAGAAAACTTGCTTTGACTATAGTTGTCACAATGTACACTGATGTCAATATATCATCCTGTATTTATTTCATTTTCATGTGTTTATAGTATTTAATGTTACTTCTTATCCACTAACCTATATTTTGTCAAAATTCATAGTCTATAACCCCAGAACTGTGTAAATAACTAAAATTATGGTACTGTATCTTGTCAAACAGTTCTAAATATTGTAGATGTCCACTACATGTTTAAGAACAATCTTTCTATCATTGGGGTGGTTAAAAAAGGTTAAAAAATGCTTAACATGAGGTTTTTAACACTTAGATAACAAAATAACACAGAATAAGAACACAACAAAATAAATAAGGGCATATGACACACGTCAAAGATTGTGATGGTAGGCCTACCACACACACATGGAAACAACCAGGTCGACAGCAGACAGGTAGAAGTGTGCAGCATTTCAAATGTCAAGACTCAAACTATGTTTGTATTTTTTTTTTAATGTTTATTTGTACTGCATTTTTAACAATGTTGTTGGACAGTATATCTTATCATCGTCCAGGAATGCCCCAGGAAGAGGAGTGTCGTAGCCTAGCAGATGCAAACTTAGACCTGACTCCTGTCCGCCTGGTTGTGATCACATGTATGTGGTAGGCTACTGTCACAAGCTTTGTATGTTGTTGTCCTTACTTATTTTGATGTGTATGTATTCTGTGAAATTTTGAATTTTTAAATGTTGACTACCCCATGTGGAACACTTTTAACAACCTGATTATAGAACGATTGTTTTAAAACATGTAGTGGACATCTACAATATTTTGGAACTCTTTGACAAGTTGTAGTCGTTGAAGGCTTCTCACCAGCAATATGTGTTTGATTCCGAGGTCTGGCTTCCAATCTTTCTTGAGGGTGTTCACGCAGATCTCTCCATTCTTTGCGACATTCGGATGGAATATTTTAGTTAAAAAAAATGCTTTCGGTGGTCCTTGAGGGAAGTCTTTCCCAAGAACCAGTTTCACTTTGAAGACGCCACCAGCATATGGTGTACCAGCTGAAATGTGGTTGAAAACATGGTTAATAATTACATATTCATGGACAACATTCTTCCACTTTAAATAGGTAAAAATACTTTTGTTTATTTTGTGCTTCTTGTATATAAGATATTTTTACAATATCAATTAGAAATGGAAATTAATAATGGTTTTACAAAACGCACACTATACCTACCTGGACCTTCAATAAAAGCTTGGATATCAGTAATATCTTGTTCATTTAAATTGACCTTGATCCCTTCTGGAGGTGTTTTTATTAAATCTTGTATTTCTTTCCCCACCTGACGAATGCATTGGGGAGACAGATTCTCTACGTTTGACATCTGAAACATTCAATTGTAATATTAACTGCAGCATAAGAAATTTAGCTAAAAGTTTATCAATTTAGCATTTTATTTTCCATGCACACCAAACTAATCTATCCCATGAAATCTCTAATGCCGAACTGGGATTAAGTAACTATTCCATATACAGACAAGACAGGACGGCGCTCACAAGTTTTAAAAATTCTGGTGGTGGTGTGCTGATTGCAGTCAAGAAATGCTATACCTCATGGCTCATTCCCATTGATGAACCAGCAGTTGAAACCATATTTGTTGCTCTGAGGTGTGCACATTCTTCAAATATGCTTATAAATACTGTTTATATACCACAAGATGTTGCCCACCAGACTTATATAGAATTTTGTGACATTTTTCACACCGTCATCTCGAACAATATGAATATTTCTTCTGTGTTTATTGCTGGAGATTTTAATTTGCCAAGGATCGACTGGACCGCACAACCTCCGAACACTTACTCGCCTTCCGCTCTCAAGATATTGGAGCTTACTTCTTTTCTCGACCTTGGGCAGATGAATACTATTCCTAATTACATAGGAAATTTCCTTGATCTAATTTTCACTAACATCCCTTGTCTTGTATCGCACACCGCAGAGAGTTTGGTAGCTGAAGATATAGCCCATCCTGCCCTGACAGCTGTGATTGATCTTCCTGAAATGTCTCGTCGCTCTTGCACTGCTACTTTCATCCCCAACTTCAGAAAGTGCAACATTGCTAATATTTCTTTGGCCATTGCTAATATCGATGTGCGTTTGGCGGAGGGCCCTGACTTAGCCTTCAGTCGTTTTTGCGAGGAACTTAGAGAAATTATTTTGGACAACACCTGCATGAAAAAGGTTGGATTGTCCAAGTTTCCCATTTGGTTTTCTAAAGAACTGATAAATTTAATCATCTTAAAAAAGAAACTGCACAGGATCTACAAGACTTCATTGTCATTTGAGGACTACTGGAGGTTCTCTCATACCAGGGCCCAGTGCAAGTTGCTGGCCAAGGATTGTTTTAACAGATACGTTGGGCATATTGAGTATTCTATACCCTCCAATATAAAATCTTTTTGGAGTTATGTGAAGCAAATGCAGAAATCGCAGTCTATCCCAACTCGTCTGACTTTTAATCACACAGTTACTGATGACCCTCATGTCATGTGCAATCTTTTTGCTGGCTTCTTCGCCTCAACTTTCAATCCCAGGGATGACACAACTTTAGACTTTCATTTTGCTAGCAACTTCAATGTAAATCGCTTCCATGTAAGTGAGGAAAGAGTACGGAAGGAGCTGGAGTCACTTGATGTCAACAAAGGTAATGGTCCTGATCTCATCCCACCTATAGTTCTCAAGAAATGTAGCGTTCAGCTTTCAAAGCCTCTCACCAATTTACTTAACAGACTATTTATGGACGGCATCTTTCCCACAGCACTCAAGTCCAGTTATGTTGTGCCGATTCCTAAAACACCAAATGCTACTGATGTCACCAGCTTCAGGCCAGTCGTCATCCAGCCTGCTTTGGCTAAGGTTGTGGAAGGTTTAGTGCTGGAATTGATATCTAATGACATAAAGAGTATCATTGTCCCCCAACAACATGGGTTTTGCAAGGGTCGTTCCACCCAGACCAACCTTGTCATCTACACAGACTATATTCTTTCTGCGTTTAATCGAAGACATCAAGTGGACAGCATTTATTTAGACCTTTCCAAGGCATTTGACAAGATTAGTCACTCACTTCTGATTTCCAAGCTCGAAGGATATGGTTTCTGCGGACTCTCTCTAGAATGGTTCAAGAGCTATTTAAGTGGACGCTCGCTGAGGGTCAAACTTGGAAACCATTTGTCTGAAGAATTTCCTCCCACCTCAGGTGTCCCACAGGGGTCCAAGCTTGGCCCTATTCTTTTCAACTTGTTTGTCAACGACATCATCAGCCACCTATCATCGGAATATCTCCTCTTCGCAGATGACCTCAAGATATTCAAAGAAATCTACTCTCGTGATGACTGTCTCAATCTTCAACGTGATCTGAACCTAATTGCTGAGTGGTGCGATGATAATAAGATGGTCATTAACTCAACCAAATGTCTTACAATCACCTTCTGTCGTCTGAAGAATCCTGTTGCTTTCAATTACACTGTATCCGGCGACATCAAGCGAGTGACCTCGATAAACGACCTTGGAGTAAGTTTGACTACAAATTTGTCACCCGATGCACACATTGATGCGGTATCTTTGAAGGCAAACAAAATGCTAGGATTCATTTTTCGAATGTCTAGAGGGACGTTCGGTGACGAGACACTACTGCTCTTGTATAAGGCTTTAGTTCGGCCTAATCTGGAATATTGTACTCTTGTTTGGTCCCCTCATTACGCATCTCATATTCACAAACTACAGAGTATTCAAAACAAATTTTGCAGACTTCAAGGAGTCCGGAGAGGTGCAGCCTATCGGGAGGTCTCTGTCCCCGCACTTGAGCAGGAATTTCTTCTGCCTACGCTGGAGTGCAGAAGGAGAATGTTTGATATTATTTTCCTGCACAAGCTTATCAACGGGGCGATCGATTCACCAGAGCTTCTGAGTAGGATATCCCTCTTGGTGCCTGCTGGAACCAGATCCAGGAATATGTTTTCAACCTGCCACCACTCAAAACAATTACAGCTATCACGGTCCTATTGCTCGACTTCATAGGCGTGGAAACAGCATTCCTTCCGATGGTGATATGTTTTACGACAGCATCGCACACCTTAAAAAGAGACTGCAACAGTAATGAGTGATAGAGTTTTTTCCCCTTAATATCAGTTGGAGATGATGTTTGTGATTTTTCACTATTGTAACATTATTTCACAAATCTTAATACTTATTTATTATTCCACTGCATAATCACTACTTTCTGTAATTTAATTAGTTGTTATTTATTTTGTTGATGTTATATTTAAGTTGCATGAAAATGTTGTGAAATTATTGTATATTGGCGGATGCCGTTGAAATAATAATAAATAAATAAATAAATATGTTACTTTTATAAAAATTGTGGACCTAAGGCTGTTATGTGCAGTCTACATGGTTGTAATTGTTTTTTAATTCCATTTAAAAAACGAATTCCTTTAGACCATAGGAATATAACAGAAGTTTTAATTTTCAAACTAAATTTTAAAGCAATATATCATTTACACCACAACTTGTAATTAGAATTAATTTATTTACTTTTACATTTTAAAATTTAATATCAGTTATTGGGTCAGAAAATTACATTATTTGCTTAATGTTTTGGTAATTTAATCTCTTTTTTTTTCTTAAATGTAATTAAAAACGAGTACTTTGTTATAGGCTATAGTCTATTTCAATACTAACCTGTATTAGTCCAGATGGAGTGACAAGTGAGGACAGAACATATAATTGTATCCATAAGGCTAGACTAAGCTATTATGGGTGGAAGAAATTTAAGTTGATATAAAAATTGTATAGAATTAACTGTCAGTTCTCTAGATCAATGAAATAATTGAGATATAACCTAAAATTCTAACATTTCAATTTTTTTCCCCAATATACGGTTTTTCAGCCCTCAAAAATACTTTTTGGATATACAGTAAAACCTTCAACAGAGCATATGGTAACTTCTGTACCGGCATGCTATTTTGGGCGATTTGCAGGAATTTTTCAAACTAGTATAAAATGTATATATTTAATGCAAAGATAAACTTTATATATATATAAAAGGACCTATATTTCTATATATATATATTTATTTATTTATTTATTGTTGCCAAAGTATGTAGATTGTAAAAAAACATACAGCACTCATTAAAAATGTCCTTGCAAATGATAAACACATCAACCCATGTTGGTGATTAGGATAAACTATAAAATGATTAGCTTCAATCGGCCTGTAGCGGTAAGATTAAAGTGGACTGAGAAGCATCAGTGAAGGTAACAGCCGGAGTTGCCAATAAAAATTTCTATGTTATTTATGTATTCGGTACTTTCTGATCAAACAGAGGCCACCTATTCAAAGCAAGCTGCGGTTGATGTGCTTAGGCAATTTTGGTTTACTAACCTAACCTAGCCGTTAGTATTTATTGTGTAACTGCCCACCCAAAGTTGCTAAATCCCGTTTATTATCGTTGGCTTCCACTTAATCAGAAAGTACCATGTATTCGACTTGTCCTCCTGAACAAAATAACTATAGATGTTGGCTTGTTTACATAAAACCAAGAATAGGCTATACACTACACCTACTTCTAACTGCGAATTGAGACCTTGAGAACATTAGGCAAACAGGAAAGCATAAACAAGCCAGATAATAATATCTATTTCTAGCAATTTAGGAGGGCAAAGTACGAAAACCGGACCTGGTTTTTATATCGCTTATTACAATCAACAATACTTATATACAATATAGGCCTATATCAAACAAAGGAACTATCAATCGATATCAAGGTATCTGTAATACTACATTAAAGTAAATGTTTAAAACTAATAGAAATAGTTTAAACAATTATGTAATGACATAAATAAAAAAGGAACCATAAGTAGCCTAGCCTATTAATCAAACAATAAAATTAAGACAGGTGACAAGAAAAATGTAGTTTAAATAATAAAGAAAATATAACAAAACAGACATTTTGAAACCGAGAAAGACAAAGTAAATATTCTTAAGCAATCTTTTTTTTATTTAAAAGAAGTTAGCCTAGTTAGTTTTACTATTTTTAACCCTTTTAGCCCCGGCGTCCGACATATCGGACAGAGGTGGTCTAGCTAAAATGCCCAACGTCCGATATACCGGACGTCTCAAGAATTTAATGTAGCTGGCTAATAATATGTCCAAATGCCATCAGTTTCGGTATAGTAGTCGGTGAAGAAACGGGCTACATGCAAAAACAATAAACCTTCCAATTGGCATCGTATTTCGTCGTCATTGAGCGTAGTTTATTTGTCAATGTAAGTTGTCAGACGACTTCAGTTGCATTGTTGTTGTATGCTAACTTATAACCTCAATTAGTTTGCGTGATTGAAAGCGGTTGTTTTTCGTGTGATTTATTGTATTATTAGTAAAAAAACATGAGTAAACGTCGTAGAGAAAAGTTACCAGTGAGTGAAAACACTTTGATAAACACTGGTACTTTAGGATTATACCGACCACACCCATACATGAATCGTTATTTGACATTTTGCTTCTACTGATTACTAGATTAGCGTAGAACAATATTTCGTCAATATAAAACAGGAATTGTCTTATCGCAAACCCCTCCCCATCCTCAGACAGAGGTCAAAGTCGAGCGGTCTAGTAGATAAGTGATTGCAGAGTCCCGCCGCGCGGCCTGCCGTAATCGGGATTCTCAAGAAAGATAAGATAACAGCGACAAAAATACCGATCACAATACCTGGAAATGCTTGTTGATTAATGGAATGTTACTTCTGTTACTCAACTACATCGTTTTTATAACGTTCTAAGTTCACTGAAAAAGGTTTAAGCGTTGGGGGCATATAACGGAATCTGACCCCATTCCCAAAGTACCATAAAATGTATATATTGTAAATATTATTTCTTTTACTTTTTTGAAAAATTAAACAAGTTTTAGTCTTACAAACCATTACAATCAGTTTGTGTTATTTTACAATTGTTATTATTTCAAAAGTGCAAAAACAAGTAAACATATCTGTATACTTCTACTGACGTGTATGTGGAAATATATGAAGAAGTGCTTATGCAGCAATACAATTAATTGGATATATCTCCTGCATTTATCAAGGAAAGTTCTTAAAATTTTGTGTGTGTGTAGTAAGAAATATGTGTACAACAAAATTGCTTCATTTTTCAGGGGCTACAATTTTTTTTCTACCGTTTATGCATGTCCAAAACTATAAAAAATAAAAAAAAATAAAAAAAATGTATGTATAAATACGCTAAAAAAACAAATCATTCTGTAAAAGTACTTTTTAACTATTACATCTAAGAGTACACTTATTTGTGAACAATTTAAAACAAAAACCTAAAAATTATCTTCAAAAATAAGAAAACTAGATGAATTTTCCCTCAATTCTGCACTACGGTCCCTTATCGCCATGGGCTTTCTGGCAAGTCCATGGAAAAATAGCTGGGGTTAAAAGGGTTAAGAATAGTCTAAACGTGTCAGACACCTTCTGACAAGAATAAAACTGTACATCTCCATTGCACTTGCAGCCAGCCAGTACACAAATACCATACACATGATTTTACTTTGTTTGATTTAATATGAAACACTAATTCTATACGAATTCCATAATAGGCTTTGGAGATAGTTATTCTATAATACAAAAACAGCTGGCAATTACTAATTATGAATACTATATATAGGACAAATGTTTTTATATCTGATTGTTTAGGCCTAGATACTTCTAATGGGAGACTTTAATAAGCGTCCTACAGTCATTATCCAATTGCTATTATCGAACAATTCTATATATTACCCAACTTCGATGTATGTAAAAATCTTACCCAATAAGAGTTATAATAAATTACCCTAACAAGAAGAATCTCGTACATTAACAATTTTAAATACACAAAATCTTACAATGAAATTACGAAACAAACCCAACTATTGCCTAGACTTAAATAACAATGAAATCTTACAATATTTATAAGTTGTCCAGCTTGATATTAATAATTAACCGTTTTTGTGTGAAACGGGGGAAAGAATTCTTCCCATGTGTTACCAGGAGCCATACCCACATGTTGAAGGTACTTAAACAAATCTCGTCACTTGTGAGAAATATCTTGCATATTTTCTTCATATTCATCACAATTTTCAAACTCTCAGAATATTAGTTGTATACTTCTTGTTGCTTATTGTTTACATTAAAATTACTATAACTAATAAGTTACAATTGTATAGTTAAATAAATTGTAATATCGAATTATCCTTCGCATAAACAAAACCGAACCATTCAAGACTAGCAATCGAATAACCAGTGTGTAGGCCGCTTATTAAAGTCTACCCTTTCTAATTGAAAGTTGATTCGATTGTAAAGATGGCAGCTGAACGATTTTAAAAAAGCTGAACTGAGCTGAAATAGCCTTCATTTAAGATAGCTTCAAAACTATGACCAAGAATTTGCAATATTAGCATACATAAAATAAAATATCACTGAAAATAGATAAATTTTAAGCTAGTTACAAATAGGCCTAGTACAAAACTGGTGCCATGTCCAGGGACTAAAGCCCAGCACCTTTAACCTAATAAGATAAACATACGCAATTTAGGTTAAAAAATATAAATTTAAATTATTATTAAATGCAACTTCTATTTGTAATTACAAATTTAAAACCTCTATAACCAAGGAATACTTAATGAAGTAATTCTCACACGTAGGTAAGCCAAGTAACTTTATTTTTTCATCCTATTTACGTAGATAAAAATAAATCTTTCTTATTAATATAAAACAATCGCAAAATCCACTTACCGAGCTCATTGTAGAAATAATATAAAATTTTAAGACCAGATGGAAATTATACAGTAATTACGATGAAAACGAAAAATTGGTAAGAAGAGAAAGAAAGTCAACAGCAAAATTCCCACTCGGTTTGTATTCTTGTTCTTCAGCTTGCCAGAGTTGCCAGTTACCAGTAATCCAGCCAACCAAATAAGAATGTACAACATTTTGAAATTGTCAGCCAATGGCAATGCTGCTTTTTATGTTATTGAACCAATACCAAATATCAAACAAACAAAGCATACACCACTGATTTAAAACAATGTAAAATTATTCTGTACTATAAAATGTTACAATAATAGAATAATTTGAAAAATTTCAAAAATTAAACACTTAAAATTAAATATATATAGTATATTGAAGGCGGAAAAAAACAAATATTATCACTTTTTTTGTATTTGAATGTCTATTCTGCTGAGTTTTCCTTTCTTCTTTAGTCTCATAATATATATATAGACCAAAAGTTATTATTAGCGATAACCTATTTTTACGCATCAGCTTAAGCTTATAGATGTGAAGTTTTTTTAGTCTGTCACCGAATTTGACAGTTAGCCCAACTGAATGTCACTTTCTTCGCATCTACGAAAGCTTAAACTGCTTAGAATAAACATAGTGTGGAATCTTAAGCAAGCGTGGAAAAAGTAAATGTAAGTATCTACTGGTAAAATACACTTCAATATGTTGAAGTATCGATTTCAAAAGCAACCGCAAAACCTTATACGTTAAAAAACTAAAAGAAACATCAACTATTCTTCAGATGGAGATGATGTCGTTACCAGAATGGTGTTAGAGAGTGATGGATTAAATGCAAGCACTCTTTGCTGGAGGACTTAACTCATGAAGAAAAACATGAAGAGTTATGACCTGAAGATTACATGAGTGATAACTTTGTGATAATTAAATACAAGAGACGCAAGTACTCTGATAAAATATTAAGCTAACTAAAAATAAATAGCTAACTGTACAATGTATGACAAAGATGCAGAAGTTTTGGTACTGGCCTAAGATACAAAACTGTCTTGCCGACGACTGCAAGGCTAATAGATTTATGAGTCAAGCTGTAAGAATAAGTGTACCATGACCGTCTTCAAGATAATCAACCCAACTATCAACTTCCAAGAGGGATAGAAATGTTGGTTTCAGAAGTCTGGGTTTGTGTTTTATTATAAACTAAAGAAACTTGACATTTTGGATAGATTATGTAAAAATAAAATAGTGGCTTTTGGAGTTTTCCTTGTGTAAACCAGCCAATTTTTGAACCAAATGGCAACAAACTATGTCAAATTGCAGTGGGTGGTGGTAAAACTGGTGGAAAGCTGGAAGATTATAAAAGAATAGGAAAAATTAATGAAGGTGCATATAATAATTTTAAAAGGCAAGTATAAGAAAACTGTGGTTTGTTGTTATAAAAGATAGAGAAAGGAATATTAAGCCCCGTTTACACTGCCCGAGCATTCGTCGCAAACAGGAGTGACGAACGATCATTCGTTCGAGGCTCAGGCAGTGTAAACAGTTTCGGCGAGCCGAGCAAGGTCGAATCGAATGCTCGTTCGTGCTCGAGCCTGATCCGCCCGATGTCGGTTTTCCGGCGAATCGTCAAAGGGATGCTCGTTCGCCGCTCGCTCAGTGTAAACACCTCGGGTTTCTTCGAACAGCGTTCACCGAATTCTGTTCTTGCCTACTGGCTGTCGAGTTCACACGTCTCCCATTTCGAGTGTGGAATTCCTTCTTTAGTTTATTCTGTGTAGTAATTTTTCGTGAAAGCAGCATGGAGTGGGAGAATGAAAAGTGCCTCCTTTTAGTTTCTCTTTATGAGGGGCACCCAGAGCTGTGGCAGCCGAACCACAAGCTGTACTTCAACAAAATTAAAAAAAATGACGCTTGGGAAGCTATAGCGACGCAGTTGGAGACGACATACGACACCGTCAAAAGCAAAATAACCTCCTTGTTGGCTTCCTTCAGGAGGGAGAAGAACAAGGAAGAAACTTCAAAAGGGACTGGAAAAGGTAAGTCAGCCTTCTTCTAGCAAATTTATAGCTTTTTTCCGGTGAAATTCATAATTTTTTCAACCAAATTCATAAATCTTTCAACCAATTTCATACACTTTGAATACACCAATTGACAATATTATTTTCAAGAAATCATAAATAATAATAAAAATAGAAGGTGATCATCTCTTAATATATAAAAAGTTAAGTATCTTTATTATCGTTATTATAATATAGACAATAAAAGGTGGAATGGAAATAAGATGTTGTGATTTGCAGCCAGACGGTGCATTGTTCTCTGAATAGTAACTTACACCTATGTTTTCGGTTCAACGAATTGATAATTAAATGTACCTATTTTTTATCAGGTGCAGACGAGATCTACAGGAGCAAATGGTTTGCTTACGAAGCTTTTGGGTTTTTGAAGGATAAGAACAAGTTCAAGGAAACCATCAACTCATGTACTTCACAAAACGCTTCAAAGGAGAATGATTCACAGGT
This sequence comes from Homalodisca vitripennis, assembly GCF_021130785.1. Classification (NCBI taxonomy): domain Eukaryota; kingdom Metazoa; phylum Arthropoda; class Insecta; order Hemiptera; family Cicadellidae; genus Homalodisca; species Homalodisca vitripennis. The sequence continues at coordinate 37,292 of NW_025778627.1, forward strand.
AAGCTCACGAATTACACTTTTTTACCTGCATGGCTTATTAGAGATTCATTTTTATGTACTTAGCTTGAAATGCCTCCTAATAGATTCAGGTATAATATGCCTCCTAGGTAGTACAATAAATAGTTAATGAATCAGAATCAGAAAATTTATTGTAGTAAACATTTTCACAAATGCGACACAACGTCATGCTTAGGCTTAATGATTATTTGACTAATTACTAAGTCTATCTACCTGACTTATCAAACTAACAAACTCTTCAATATTGTAACAGCAGAAATCCAACAACAAACATTTAATTTTCATTTTAAAAGGTCTTAAGCTAAGTTGTTGGATATGGTTTGGTAACAAATTATACAGTTTTTTGCCTATTTCTAAAAAGTTTGATTTAGTGGAATGATAGTTGTACTGATCTAATCTAAGCATATTACAGTTTCTTGTGAAATAACCATGTACAGAACTATTAGTTGGCACAGAATTTAAATGAGTTTTTACATACAACAAACATTCCAATATAAAAATAGAATAAACAGTTAAAATCTTAAGCTGTCTAAAATATGGTTTACAGTGAGTTCTATTCCCCACCTGACATATAACTCTCACAGCACTTTTTTGTAATACAAGTACCCTTTTTACATTCCCATCATTACCCCATACTAAAATTCCATAGGTTAAATGGCTATGTATGTGGGCATAATAAACAGCTATTAACATTTCTCTATTAACAATTGATCTTAACCTACACAACATAAAAATTCCTCTTGCCATCTTTTTACATAACATTTCAATATGAACATTCCATTTAATATTAGACTGTACATAAACACCAAGAAATTTAATATTATATATGTCAACATCATTTCTTAAACTAAACATAAGATTTTGGGTTTTACTCTGGTTCAAACATAAAGAATTTTGCTGCACACCAAGCCAGATAGAAATAACCAGAACATTCTCTTAACACTCTTCAAAGGAACGCTGCCCTTTGATTCCAAAGATCCATAAATAACCCTATTTCTTGTACTTGACTTCAAGACTTTACTATAACTATCCTTAGGGCTATCTTCAGTGTTGATAACTTGAGGTTTAGGCGCAATCAGAATGCTATCATGCGTAATCGTTTTGCCATGATACGGCTCCATTTGTCATGAAGTATGTTGCAAAGGCCTCGCGGATATCTTTAGCAGTAGAATTTGATCTCCTGGGTACTTTTTTTCAAACCAAGAAGGGATGCCGGAGCCACCTCATTTCTCCAGGTACCAGGTGTAACCTCTCCATTTTCCTCGGTATCCAAAGCACCCACTGGGCAATATAGACGTGACGAACTTGCACTTCTACGTAGAAAATTGTGGAGGTAAACGCAGGCCATTACAACCCACTTGGCGTTCTCAGTTTCCAAAAGCAAAGGTTTCCTTAGCACACGAAACACAGAAGCTAAAATGCCAAAAGCATTCTCTACCACCCTTCTGGCCCGGCTCAATCGGTAATTGTAAATTCTTTCTGGGGACCCTTGTGGATGATAACCAGAGTACGGTTTCATCAAACTGTCACTCAATGCAAAAGCATCGTCCCCCAAAATGACGTACGGGCTGGGGATACTCGAATTCGGCAGTAGAGATGGTGGGGGAAGTTTCAAGTTGCCCTTTTCAATATTGTCGTACAACTGAGAATTTTTGAAAACTCCACCATCTGAAATCCTGCCTTGACATCCAACGTCCACAAACATGAAGTTATAATCAGCGTCGACAAGCGCAAATAATACAAAACTGAAAAAAGGACTTGTAGTTGAAGTATTCGCTCCCGCTTTTGGGCGGACATTGTATTGCTACATGCTTTCCGTCGATGGCTCCAACAGCATGGGGGAAGTCCCACTTCTCTTCAAATTTCTTGGATTCGCATAGCCACTGTTCTTCATTTTCGGGCATCTGAAATGAACAATATTTCTTATTACGTACACCCATAGCGTCAAAATTAAATTATATACCTACACACTATTAAATAACTACAATTAAATTTTTATAGCGGAACCAATAGTTTGTAATAAAAACCTCAAGTATTTTAGTTAATTTGCTAATTCATTTCTTCATTTTTAAGGTTGAGCTCATTCAGGAAGAGGACGACAATACAAGTGAATCTGCTTCCCAAATTACTCAAACCCTCCCTCATCAGCAATCTCAAGAGATACGATCGGCTTCCAGTCAAACGGCACTGGGTTTTGCAAAGCCTACTCCAATGAAGCGCAAAAGAACGCCAGCCTCTCCACGGTCTCAAGTTGACGAGGTGGTCGGCATACTGCATAATGCTGTGAGGCGTGATGCTTGTGATGTGTATGGTGAGCATGTTGCGATGAAATTAAAATCTTACTCCAAGAGGACACAAGCGTTTGTCCAGCACCACGTCAACAACATTCTTTTCGAAGCCGACATGGGCCGCTATGACGAACTTCCTCATCAAAATCACCGGTTTATCTCATCAGTTTCGCCGAATTATTCAGCCTCTCCGTCCCCTGCTACTACGTTTTCGTCAGCGAATTCTGGCCCACCTTCTCCGGCTATTTTACTACATCCACAACAGACTACACCAGAGTACAGTGGGGACTCTACTTCACCTCTGTCCTCTCTTCCTACATACCACCATCTAGAACCTCAACCCCCCACCACAGACCATTCACATCAATCAAGCAGTGATGATGCAGATCCGCTCGCCTCCGTATTTGCCTCGGATCCTGGAACTGGGGTACCCTCAGAAGCAGGAACATTCTTTTCCTCGTTCTGTTAAAATATTCACACGTTTGCACTTTATTCAATAGTTCCGTTCAACGTTTTTCATGTACTTATTCCAAATATATATATTTCCAAAAATAAAATTATATTATACATTTTTGTTCTTACCTTGACATACTCCTGTAGTGCTTCTACGATGGCCCGACAGACTTCAGGAACAAGTAAAGAAATTGTAGGCTTTGAAACCCTGAAGAGATACATGAGGCTACCGTACGAGTCACCACTTGCTAAAAATCGAAGAGTTATCGCCAACCGGACTGATGCAGGAACGCACTCTCGGAAGTTGGTGTCGGTTTTGGCAATTTTCCCTTCTATCCTTCCCAATATGATGGCGAAATCGTCTAACGACATTCGGCTGAAGTTTTCGAAGAGCCCTCCGTGGTCTTCTTTCAAATCTCTCAGCAAAATAGTGTGGTTCCTCTTTTTCAAAAATGAAGACTCCCACACGCGTCGCCTTTTCCTTCCTCGCGTTTCCTCCTGTAACAGGATGAGGACGGCCGCAGCGGAAACCGCAAGTTTTGACAGTCCGGGTGCCATCATCAATATTCACTGCAAACGCTCACGAGAAACTGATCGACACAAATGCTCGAGCAGTGTAAACAGAGGGCTCGTTTGCGTTCGTGCTCGTTGAAAACCGGCGAGCTACGATCACGAATGCTCGATGCTCGATGCTCGGGGATGTTTGGGCAGTGTAAATGGGGCTTTAAGATTAAAGATTAGAAAATTCAATTAATAACAAATAGAGAAGCTGATAAAATAATCTATCACCCTAATGTACTGTATGTTTTAAAACATTGGATGGATGTAAACATAATGATATGATTTATGCACAAGACGCAAAGAATCCTGGGGGAAATGCCCTGCTTTTGGAGATACTATAGGACATGTAGCAAAAAGGCATTTTAGTAAAGTCTGTAGATCTGGAAAAAAAACTTCTGTTTCTGAAAACCCCTATGCTTTCAAAGTTTTCACCATATCATAAACCACTTACTTATGCAGCTTCATCTTCTTAACTCTCCAAATATACAATAACAATTGTAGTAAATGGAGTACAAACTTGGTGGTTACTAATAGCTCTGAGACTTTTATTAATAAAAAGACTTATTGAGTAAACAACAGTTAATGTTGCTATGACATCTACTTCGTATCAACAAACAGTTGCAGGATATTACACAGTTAACCTAGCTAATCAGCGCCATAATTATACGAGGGCACCAATATTTTCAAAAAAACATTCTAGTGGTGAAGTGTCTTTTGCATATGACAGGCCTATCTTTGAAAGTCTACAGCCTTTCTTTGGCCAAAGTACCACCGATACATTTATTTGCAAATTTAACTCCAGATTGTAACCCGATTGCAATTAAATCACGTCGTTATTTTGAGGAAGATTTGAAATTAATATAAAAAGAAACTGGGTGGCTCCTGTCTGACGGACTTATTGAACCGCGTTCTTTACCTTGCCGATTATGTATTGCCTACTCAGAAACCCGTTATACTATGCTAGATGCACACCAACTGCCACTGGTAAAGGATATTGTAAATCGGGCTTCTACGTATAGTATATTCAGCTCAATTGATCTCTAGAGTGCCTATCACCATTTGAAAATTTAAGAAGATAGACGTTCTATACAGCCTTTGCGGCATGAGAGCAGCTCTACTAGTTTCGGAGTTAAAATGATGTCTATAGTTTTCAAAGGACTATAGACTCAAATCCAAAAAGATTTAAAGTGTATAGTAACATATCCTGATGATGTGACGATTGGGGTAAATGATAACGCATATCACATTGCAAATTTAAAGATATGAACATTGAATATGGACAAATGTTCCTCTTTAAAATAAGCATTAGTTCAAATCCATAAAATGTTCAGTTCTACATCGTTTAATGATTTTTCTTTAAATCAAAGAGTCGTATTATCTGCATATTGAATTAAATTTCTACATGTTAATGATAAATTGAAATTATTTACATACAATAGAAATAAAATGGTACTAAGAATCGATCATCGAAGACTAAATTCAAATTTAATTAGAAGTGATAACTTTTGTATCAATTTTCACTTGTTGTACTCTACTGGATATGTATGATTCTAGCCTCTTCTGTTGCACTCCACGTATACCATTGCTTGGAAGAATGATCTAAAGGATCTGACGATTTACACAATCAAGTGCATTCAATAGTTATAGGAAGATCCCAATTTTATTTGTTGTTTTTCCAAACCTTTAACTATTAATTCCATTGAGAGTAATACAGCATCAAAGGTTTCTTTAATCCAAATTCTAGTTCTGAAAAGATTATATATTTTCCTAGAGGTTCCCAACGATTGATTATAAAATCATTTTTCAAAATATTTTATAAATTGCAGTTAAATAGAGGTAGAACTATTTTTTTGTAGTTTCCATGAGACCTTCCTTTTCGTATATTGGGATAATTCTAGAATATTTTAGGAATCCAGGGAAAACTCCTGTTTTAAAGGAAATATGTATTAATATAGTTACAGAAAGGATTCGCTTCGCTACTTTATCCAGCCACATTAAATTCCATTAATATATGTTAATCTTTTTAATGTAAGTTTTGTACAGTTAAAGAGAATTCTGATGATGTCACTGGTATTAGTAACACAATTGAAACTGATTTTGTATTTGTCATATTCGTATTATAATTAATTGGACGCTGTTTTTTTTATATTAACAAAATACTTATTTAAAGCATTTGCTACAGGTAAAATGTCATTAATTTCAGTTTCATAAACTATGTTGAATACACGAACAAATGTTCTTATTATTTATTACATGCTAAGCTGTTTTGAGAGATTGTTACAAAAGCCATTTTTTTAATTTACTTCGTATGCTTACCCTGCTCTAATTACTTTACGGTATATCCGTTTGGACGATTGTAACGTTTTTAGATTTTGTTCATTAGACAGTTTTACTTATTTGTGGTACATTTTCAATTTTTCTTTGAGTTTAGAATGCCTTTAGGAATCCGTTTACTTTTTTATAATATCTCTAGCGGTAGAACGTTGATAGGGATTGCATTTATTAACGTGTTATAAGAAACGAAATCTAAAACTAGTGTACGTTTAGTCGACGTTCCCAAACATCCAAGTAATCCTCAATCTTGTTGTTAAAGGCGATGATTTAATGTTAGGATATCGTTTTATTGTAATGCTCGTCTATTTATTAATTTTTCATGATCAAATTTTGTAAACCAATTTTCAATGAAAATTGATTGTGCATCATGGTCAGAAAAAAGCTGTGTTTTTAATGATTGAAATAGTCATTTTCAATATTTGACATGACATTATCAATAGTAGTTGATGGTGCAGCAGTGAAACATGTGGATGAAGTTATGGACCATTTTAAATTAAAAGTTTCTGATACGTCTCTGAAACGCTTAACTTCTGGTTTCTGTACGTATAAGACATTTATATTATATAGTCTCCAATAATAATGAATTTATATTTTTTGTGTATAAATTTATCAATTAATATTATAATTTTGTGGAAAATACGCCAAGTTGCCCTGAGGAGGAACTACGAGTACAAAGGCCTGAGACAAGTATTAGCATTTTCGTTCAGACACTTTTGTTCCAGCTAGCTAAAAATGTTTGTCGTTACAGAAAGGTAATGCGTATGGCTTAGATTCTAATATGGTTTTCGTAAAAGCAGGAACTCCTCCTCATTTAAATATAGTACTTTGGTAGTAGCTAATGAGATTACAGTTTTTGAATTTAAAGTATTTATTGTATTCATCATTGAATTATAAAAAAAGTTAATAACTATAGATAAGATTGATTCGAGATATGAATCAGGGAATCTGCTTGGAATTTCAGCCATGACAGAACATCTAGCCTTTTCCTGTGAATACCATTAACCTCAAACATATAATTAGACTTTTTAGACAATCTATACAAGATTGTCTAAAGTTTAATTATTCTCAGAATTGCAACTCTACATTGTTAATAAACTTTGCTGTATTTGAGGTTTATGGCATTCTTAGGTAAATGCTAGATGTTCTGTCATTGCTGAAATCCACCATGAATTTCTGAATGTAGTTGCTGTAAGACATGTGTTTTAGTCCAAGTTATTCACTATTAGTTTTCACTTCTGTAAGGTAAGAATTTTGAGACATAAATCTTGAAATATTAGGTCTTATTCTTTTGTTTTTAATTGGCGGTTTCTTGGTCTTGAGCATGATGGCTTTTCCTACTGGTTTCCGTCCTTACATGGAATCACAACTGATTTAGCAAATGTGACACTTTAGAGGAAGAAGTTGAATTCATCCAAGCGAATCCTGGCTATGTACACGCTAGATTCTCAAACGGACTGGAGAAAGCATTATCAATCAGAGATCAGCACCTCTTCAGCACCAGAGCTTGAATAACATGAAAATCAAAATTCAGTCAGTTATTCAAGAAACTTTATTGATGAAGCAACTCCTGATATACATGCTTTATTGGACCTTGTAATAGAAATAAATACTCCACTGTCTACAGGTGATTAAAATACGGCTTCCTATTTATCACAAGATAGGCATTCTTTACCTCAAACTAACCAACCACAACTTCCGACTATGGTGTTCTGGTAAGAAAAACTCCTCCAAAACAGTAGCCTCTTGTTGATATAATATCAAAGTACTAAGTAAATATGTTAATAATCGTTGTATATTTTACGAGGATTACAGTAACGTAAACAAATAAATGTTTAATTTTAAAATTTTTTTACATTTTTATACTTCTAGTTTTATGATTCTCTAATTTGTTCACAAGCAGAGTTGTAATAAAAAAGAAGTTAGTGCGCAATCTGTAAACTAATATTAATGTGAATATTTATACTGCATATGTATAATAAGCATATTGCCATTATTTTTGTTCAAAATTTCAATATTTTAAACAATAACCCTTCATTTCCAGTTTTTTCTTTCATCTCTTCTCCCTCTGCCGATCACAATCAACCGCACCTTGTTCTACTAACATCTGAAGTTTAAATAGTAAAATTTACACGGAGTTGAAAGTGCACAGAATACATTTTTTCGTTCTAATAAAAATATTTAAAACTCTCTTACTTTGGATTAAATTAATATAAAATGATAAAAAACTCATTTAAAAATAAATTACATTCTATGCAATTTCCTCTTTGACAAACTTTATGTGGAATGAAGACTTGAGGCACTGGAGAGAGAAATCACTAAAGAGCTTATATGACATTGATGGTAAGAAATATAACACGCTATAAGAACAAAAATACGTGGAAAATTTTATCAGCTTTATTTTTTTATATGTGTAAAGTTTTGTAGCACAAACTCCTGCTGAAAGATAGGTGAACCCTCCAAAAAGGTGCCTTTGATCTATCCCTGAAGTTCTCTTGTCATCTCTAGAGTTGAGAACTTTTAGTACGTTATACTATCAGGTACTCCAACGTCCCATAGTTTTTAATCGGTTTATATTACTCTAACTTGCTCTTAAAAGACTGTCTTTTTTCTCTCTGTTTTAATGTCCGAAGAGTAATATATCCAACTGACCAACCACAAACAAGTATCAGCAGTTGACCGGAACAGTGGCGCAGCGTTACGTTGTGTTTATGTAGTCGTAAACGTGATGTCCAATGTAGTCAAGGTAGTATAGGGAAGAATCTGGTGTGTGATATTGACAACTGTATTTTGTTTGAACAGTTTTTCATAAAACCGTAGTGCAGTGTTCGTATGAAAAGTGAAATATTACTTCTAACTCTATGTCTACTAGTTAAGGCAATATAATTATTTAATAGCCTATTTGTTTAACTGAAGGTGTGGCTATTAAACCATCCAAATGTGGCCCTATCTGGCATATTTCTTTAGGGAAGGGTTGTGAAATTGATTGTTTAGTTAGAATATTGAATTATATATTGGAATAAATAGTAATCAAGTCTTTTTAGTTTGTTAATTTCTGTGGAAATCAAACATAAAAAGTTCCTTAATAGCTCAACCAAGAATGTCACCAATGAATGGCAATAGTAATAATAACAATTCCTCATCAGCAGCTGCAAAAACCACATCTCCAACTCCAACACAATGGCATACTTTGGCCAAAAGCAAAGACAGTTCTCCAGACAAAACATATTCAAACCGTTATTTCCCAGTTAAAGTCCTTCAAAATCTGAATATTCTTAGGCAAAATAGCAGATTTTGTGATGTCTCTATTGTGGCTGGAGGAAAAATGATGAAGGTGAGTCATTGTCATCAGTTTGTTCAACTTAACACTTACCACATATCATAGTTTAGCCTTAACTCCATTACTTCTTTATAATGAAGAAGAGGAATCATAATAAGCTATGGTAGAATAAACGGCCACCACGACAATCGAATCAGTACGTAGTTAGTTAACTATAACTACATAACACCTTGAGTACCAATGTTTATTTCAGGTTCATTCCAAACCAATTGAACCAGGAAAAAATAATTTTCTCACCCACCATCTCAGATTTGTATGAAACTTGGTAGCTTTGATCTATGTGTAAAGATGAGTACAACTACCAAATTTGGATTTTTTATCTCACTTAGTATTCCAGTTATGGCACTTTAAACTTTTTACGTTTTTCAATTCCCGCACTCTGGATAGCACCAAACAAAACATGACATAGAAAAGAAATTAATTTCTCATTTCCTTATTTGACACTCAATCTTTATGAAATTTTCAAGGCAGGTTCCTTGAGTACCAAGGAATTTGAAAAAATTACCTGAATTTCCTAAGTTGAACCTAAAATATTATAAAAAATTACATTTTTGATTTTTTAAGTTTAAAAACGCAAAGGGTAGGGTACGATAAGCGGACCCGGTTTTTTATATCGAAGAATGTAATCATCGATACCTAATACTCGCATCTCAAATCCTAGACTATCAATCGATATAAAAGTATCTATGTAGGTAGTCCTCAATATCAATCATATGTTTTAAAGTAAAATATGAATTTAATATTTACAGTGATCAAACAAGTTATTATAACCAAGATTAGGAAAACTGAAGACGACCATATTTGCTCCTCTCACAGTTACAGTTCTTTCTTTCCCGCAAATGTCACAAAATGGATTTTTCGGTACGAGTCCAACATGTTGAAGCCACGAAAAACACGTCTTATCATCTTTCTAAGCAATGTCGTGTAGCCTAGTTTTCTAAAATTTACTGCCATTTTTTGTAACCAAATGTTGCTTACGTAAAATTGAAATATTACCTTACGTGTATTATTTGAAAGGTTTACAGCTGTTGATATAGATTATTTAAGTTAATTTTTCAAAATAATTAATTAGTATCGATGGTTATGATTAAATAATATCGTTTACCAATTTCGAAATAAAAAACCGGGTCCGCTTATAGTACCCTAACCAAACGCAAATATGTTTTAATGTTAAATTCAATATCTCAAAAATGGAATGAGGTAATCAAGAAATTCTTTATTTTCTTAATTATCTGCATAATATGGGGTTTATTTGCATTGAAACCAAAATAGACTTTCCACAAATCTCTTATTTTTTAATTTATTCTAAAATAATTTTTCATTACGAAGAAGCCTCGAAATTGCACTTAGTCTTAAAGGATTGGGGGTTGGAACCGCCTCCTGTCAAGTTCCATGAGGAAGGATTTTGGGTATGAAATCCTCTCTTTTTAGTCATGCCTCTTTGGAAGGAGGGGAGGCCAGTTCTCAGCCTCTCCAGTCCTAGCAGACAGGGATGGCCCGCCCTTGTGTCTAGGCTAGCAACTGCTTTTAACACGTAGGGAGTCCCACCAACTGCAACAGTCATCCACCATTGTAGAAAACCTATCGATCTACCCTTGCACCTCAATATCTCAACATTTGCGGATATGTGCCACTCCTGGACATCCCCTGATTTATGTGACATTTTGATTTTTCTGAAAGGTATAGCACTCTTGGGGTCACAAATTTATTACTATTGTGTTTTCTGGTTTAACATGCTTGATTATTAATAGACTAAGCGATTCATAATTCCAATTATTTGTTGGGCAAACCTCCAATCCAAACCTACCCTTTCTTCTTTCCCTTTTAGAAATGTCTAAACTATTTATTGAAAAAAACACTCAAAACTTGTTTTTACTCTTGATCCCACTCCGCCACCCAAAATGCGAGTGCCTCCAGCCAACAAAACAAAAACATCCCTCGAGATAGTACCTATCAGTAAAATATCAAATTCTAGAGGGGCTGATCAGAAATATAAATTGAATTGTAATTGAAAGGCAATTATGTACCGTGCAAAAAACTTAAATAATCATGTGATGCTGCGCGGCCTGCCGTAATCGTGATTCTCGAGAAAGATAAGATAACAGCGACAACAATACCGATCACAATACATGGAAATGCCTGTAATTTTGTAATTAAAGAGTTGTTTTTTCGTTCTATCATGTTTGTTTCTATAAATTTATATTTTTGTGTTCTTCATACTGGTGTGGTCGGTATAATCCCAAAGTACCAAAATTACTTATGTCCCAAAAGTCAGCTGGAAAACATCTTGGGAAAGCTTTGAGGGTCTTATTAAATCACTTAGTTACAGATCCAACAAATCCATTTAGATTGATGAACCTTCCTCAGAAAGAGTGGATGGTACTGAATCGATCTAGTACAGGGATGGGCAGATGCAACTTGTGGAAGTATAAATGGGAAATGTCAGAAGACCCGACAAGTGATTGTGATCATGAGAATCGAACTATAGAATACACAGTTAATGGCTGCCCTCTACGACTATCCGTACGGTTGGGCTGTATTGCACAAGTTGAGTGAAGTAGAGCTTGAATTGCTGAAGGATCTTAGCTTTGTGAGGGAGATCAGATAGACCTTTTTAAACTGTAGACATTGTACAAGTACTTAGTGTACTGAAGCAATTTAAGTAGTATTTTAAATCTTATTTTGTACTGGTTTCTGGACAAAAATGTTGTTGGTTATAAAGAAGCCAACTATGCATAAGACACTAGTGAGACAACACATGCATGACCATGTAAGGTATTCATATTCATTACAGTACCAGGTCACTAGTGTATTACAACAAGAATCATTATATAATACTAGTCGATATCTACAAATCAAAATCACTATAAATAATTCGTATCAGTGTACTACATGCTGTTTCATTAACCACTGGTTCATTCATTTTCAGGTACATCGAGCCATACTCTCTGCCAGTAGTCCATACTTTCAGGCGATGTTTTCCAATGGATTGGTCGAGGAACAAAAGGATACCATAGAATTACATTCAATCTCTCCCTACATCCTCAATTTACTTGTAGACTTCATTTATACAGGTAAGTTGAATAACACTGGTTTTTCTGTGTCCATACATTTTAGAATGTCTTACAGATACATAGTGAAAGGACATTAACCATGACCTGCTCACATCGTGAAATTTGAAAACAACCAATACCACATGGTATTCTTTGGTACAAATGTAACTACGTTGTGTAAGGAGGTGGATGTTCTTAGATATAATAAATATATAACATAAACATTACAAAAAAAAGTTACTCCATCTTTAAAAATTGCTCTATAGGAAGCAGAGACTCTTTCACTCCATCCAGTACAGACTGGAGGCTGTAGAAGACGTAGAAGAGATCTTCTTATATAATCCAGCTGAACAAAGTTCAATCAAAATATGCAAAATAAACAGCCAGCTACTGTATGAAACAGAAAAACATGGAATCATCATCGCTATGTTTGGCGGAGGAAGAAGCTGCCGTAATGTGCAATAATTTTGATAAAGAAATAGCCAGTTTCAAAAACCAAATAAAACTCTTGAAAATAAAAGTTATAGTTTTTTATTAAGTACATGTTTTAGAGTTAGTGAAGTTGATACACAACATGGTGGTTGTGATTCCTGACTTACGTGTGTCACAACGCTATGGAATGATTTCTTTATTTTAACCTAGCTTGTAATTATGTGTTAGGTTAGTTATGTATCTGAAGAAGAGATCAGATAGCAGATCTCGAAACGTAGTGGTACTGATTTTTTTGTTTCAATGAACGATGGCAAATGTCCGAAAAAATACTGTTTCCTTCAAAATTGGCATATTTTTTCATAATAACAAAAGCAACATTTCATAGCTAAAGTGATCAAAAGCAACAATGAATTGGATACAAGGAAATTAGCCCTAATGAAAGAGATTTTTGTTTCGGGAAAAATTGGTGAAGAATTCCATTATATTTATCTAAAAAGAAACTTCATAAGAAGTCAATAGAAGACACAAAATTAGCACATAATGCAGCAAAAATAGAGAACAGTAACAATAAATTCAAGGCAGCCTAGAATTTAATTTAAAAAAATACAAACAACTCATTGTCTCAACCAGACATATTACTCTAAATCAGTTTAACAAATTTCTTTATCAATTCAGTTAAGCAAATGAAGGATAATATAAAGAAGCCTAATATAATAGTATGAGCTTAATTATAAATCCCCATATTGGCAGTAAAGTTTTTTCTTTTTCAGAAGTCTCAATTGAGGAAGTCATAAAAGCTATGAAGACTTAAAAACTCATAAAGCAAAGCTGTTTTTAGTGTATCTAACAGTATATTTTACATTCACAATCATACAAGAGAGATATTTTCCGGATGAATTAAAGTTGTCAAGACTGCAAAATTTTTAAAAAAGGGTTTAGAAATCTCACTGAGAGCTATCCCCCTATATCAATTGTACCAGTACAGTCTAAAATTACTAAATGAAAAATTGTTGAAAATTATTGGTGTAAAAAAAACATGAATAACAGCTGATTATAAATTGAATATAATATTAAAACAAAACAAAAAAACGCCAAATATAATTTGAAAACACTTGAATAAAACTAATGGTTCTGGTATATCAGTAATTAAAAACGAAGTTTGAAATTGTAACTATTAAAATATCAAATTGTTATAACTTACTCTTATCAAAATGATACAAATCTGGTATACTTAATACATCTTAATGAACTGTTATTTGATTTCGCTAATTTTGCAGGTGAAATAACAATAAATCAAGAGAACGTTCAAGACCTGATAGTTGCTGCTGACATGTTAGAGCTGAACGAAGTTGTGTTGGGGTGCACAGAATTCCTCAAACAAGAGTTACACCACACAAATGCCATAGGAATCTACAGGTAGGTCCATTCTAAACCTGGTAGAGATGGATTGGTAGTGCATGAAAGAAGGGGAAATTTCCCCTCTTCCACCTTTTGTACGGCGTTTGGCAAGATCAGATACATTGCAGAACCAATAATTTGGGTATCAAAGATCCGGACCATCACTAATACAAGTTTGATTGGGATGAAGTGAGTACATTATCTGTCTAAAAGCATCGACTCAACTAATTATGAAACTTGCTGTCTCCTACACCGTAAAATACGAATTGCTTATTTGGTGGAGGCATGAGGTTACTTACTCTCTGAACTTGAGGTACATTCTTTTTAGTTTGTAATCAGATCCAATAATCAGGATTATGGCCAACCAGCACCTTGCCACTTTATCAGAGTTAACTTATCTACAGCTTTCGTCCTGAGGTTTAGATGATGACTATTCAAGACTCAGTGCCACATCATCAGATAGCACATCCCCTCTGTTGTGTAGGAAGGACTAGGAGTTTTGTTATTAATTTCCAGAGGCCAGTTTGCATTCCCCGAAATAGTTGATCAAGTATAGCATTGGAGGTTAATACATTTTGAAAACTTTTTTTATATTTTATATTTGTAACAATTTAGCAACTTGCTTTAGTTAACCCTTTAACGTGTTTACTGCAACAGATCTCACTCATTATAAACCCTCAGTGAAGGTGTTGTATTATATCTAGGTAGTTCTGTACAGTAGTCAACTATCACAGATGCTTTATGGCACAGAATCAGAATGAGAGCAGTCAAGATCACTCAGTGTGGAGCTGCAGTGAAGATGTTAAGTAGTGGGACATCATTATACTATATGATGATGCATAAATTACCAATTTTGGTCTCAAAAATAAATGGTATTTCATAACTGTTTATTTAGTACATAGTTGTAAGCATCTAATCGAATAGATGGATTTGATAAATTTCTATCTACCAATTTAGGAATTTCTTTTCTACATGATATATGAATTATTTTGTTTTTACAATGTTGTTTTCTTCTGTCAGCTGATCTTTTATGTGCCATGGTGTTATGTCGAATTTTATTAACTTATTGGCTACTAATGACATAGATTGCCCGTCATCAGTTAGCGATGACAGGCGCTCCCCATCACTCTAAGTTCGTAAATTTGGAGTTGAAATATATTCCCGATATCGATTATTTTGGCCTATGTCTTTACTATTATATCGTTGGTCTGTTAAAATATAATACCATGTATGTTGTATTTTACATTTTCGATTTTAAAGCTGGTTGATTCTTGAAACTGATCGTTGTTTACCGTTTCATCTGTTGATTGTTTGTTTTGATTGGTTGCCTCCTGAAATTAAGTCAGGGTAAAATGATATTGTTCTTTTCTGAGATTCTTAGTAACTTTATGGAGAACATACTCTATGAAGGTAAAATGAAGTTAGTGATGGTAACTTTGATGACAAAATGTTGAGTGAAAGTGGCGATTAAGAAATGTAAGAGCATTATGTGATAAGGCCTAACCTTCAAATCTTCATATATTTATAACTAACAAAAAATAAATATCACTTTGTGTTATATTCTCAACTTTATTACTGAAAAGAGATTATACATTTTTGTTTAATAATTATTTTACAATAATTTGTTCCCAAATGCTTGCAAATCTACTAAAACAGGTTGGTATTGTGCATATTACTTTGGGAAATTGCTGTGGACTCAAAATTTTAAAATGTTGTTATACGTTGAAAATCAATAATTGGGAGACAAACTACCACAATCTACCCTATTTTATAAATACAATACATGGAATATTTGCACTCAGATAATATTGATTAAAAATGAATTACAGGTCCATATGGTAGGGACAGTGAATACGCCTGATCTCATGAAAAACCGATTCAGATTAAGGAAGAGACTGATCAATCTGCGAGGTCAATCTTATTTCTAAGCAGTGCAGTTTGAACAAACTATAGATGGTACTACCAACATGAGTTTACCCCTCTCTAGATGAATGAAAATAATAATCTATGTTGGTGTTACGGACACTGTAGGTGGTGTGGTTGTTATTGTAATGTATACAGAACTTCTGAGTATCGTGCACTTAATACTTTACCTACTAATTTTAAAAGCTTTAAATTGACTAATGAGACGAGACATTGTTTCGAAATATAAAGAGCTAAAAAAAAAAAAAAATCTTGGAAGAGTATGAAACTTGATGGAGTGATTTATAAATGCAATTTCAGATGCAGAAATAGGCACTTTATTTATCTAATGAAGAATTAATATGGATAAACAATGCAAGATCATCTACTACAACCCATAACAAGAGAATAATTTGTGTAGGGAAATAAACAAAAATAAAATAAATTTCATTTTTTTTGTCTTAATGTATGCCAGACAGCATTTATTAATAATTAAAGTTTTAGCCTCATTATTTAATTACGCTTGTATTGATTGAATTACGATCAAGGCAATTCCTATTCATATAATTTATTATGAAGAAGTTAAAGAAAGATACTACTAACTGAATTGTAGATTTCTGTGTTTGTCTTGTGGCTTACGGAAACAGTAGTCAGATGAAATGGAATAGGTGAATACACACTAAAATGTACTTATTAATCCTTTAAGGAGTGCATGTAAACGCTACATAATGAGTATGGACGTCATATGACGTTTAGCCTCTGTATTTTTGTATTATCATAAATGCATTGCTATTACTGATTGCCTTTAGGTAGATTAGTCTGTAAAGTGGTTCCATCTATCGGCAACATACTTAACTTCCATGTTTGTGCTCGCATTCACTTGTAATCTGATTTTACCACCAGATTGCAGTAGACACCAGGTATAGAAGTCACTGACTCAAGGTCGCGTCGCGCGTGCATCGCTTTGCTGTCAGAATATGCCGCCACATTATATTAGCCATTCCTTGTATACTGCATACTGTGGCCATATTTATCTTGTGAGAGTGACATATTTGTTGAGCAACCATCTAGTTTGTTACTGTTGTCCAAATGGCAGAAAATACTGATTGAGTCTGCCGTAGTGAGGAAATAAGACATTTGATTTTGAAAAAGTACTGAAATATTGACTTGTAGAACACGTATTCCTTTTTTATTAAGCTTTCAAATGTAAGTAAACATTTTATAAGAGATTTTAAAGATTTTAATTTTTTACTCCTTTTGGTATTTTTTTTGGATTTCATCCATTACTCATTTTAGACTGTCAAAGGAAGGCGTCATATGACGTCCATACTCCTTAAAGGGTTAAAATTTTTTAACAGAATATACCTTATTGTGCTTACAAGAATAATATCTTGTATTTTTTATCACGGTGTATAAAATATGTATATGCGTTTTAGATTTTATATATTTCAGTTACCATTTCATTACATAATGAGTGACAGACATCCCTAAGAACTTGGGAAGAAGCCTTACATGGAAGCATATCACATTCCACTGGGTGGGGTGTTTAGGTACTTTATTGATTAGAAATATCTCTGTATGCCCCCCTTATATGTGATCTAAAACTAACTATTGGAGTTTTACATGTTTTACTAACATCAATATGCCAATATCTACCGATCAATTTTACATTGTCTTCTGATCAATTTAGCATTGTCTACCCATCAATGTAGCTCTGTAAACTAATTAATGTGACTGTATAAAAATCATTATGGCATTGTCCACCAATCAATGTGGCACTGTTCACTGATCAGCTGCTGGCACTGCTGGTTATAGATCAATTTAGCAGTGTCCAAAACTTCATGTTACACTATCGATAAATGTGGCATTGTCCACATATACATATAGCATACTACACTAAAAAATGTGGTACTTTTAGCTGTTTAACTAGCTGTTTAAGAAGCGTCGACTGACCCATTTGGTGTCGATGACGTATCTTATAAGTGCGTTCGATCCCGAAATCGATTCTTATTTTACCGCTAAAAGCATTATTACCCGTCAAAGCCCTTAAAATTATAAATCAATTGAAAGTAAATTTTGTAACTAAATCTATGATGTACCTAGGTGACACATTCTTTCCAGGATGTAGTGTGTTGAATGCGTTAGTAGTTCTATTTGCACATTTATTCTTGGATCCAAATATAAAAATAATCTCTACTCTTTCTTGAACGCTGTAAATATTCCTTGTGACGTACAACACCACTATCACTAAACAAATGAGACTGCATTTCCAAATATTTGGTGTGTTGAAACATGACCAGAGATAGCCACTTATTGGACCAGTCTCCAATAATACTGTAGATAAGAAAGATAAAAGAATGATAAAACATTTGCTTGTCCTGTTTACTTACAAATACTGATAGTGAAATTAGTAATTATCTTAATATTACACAAAACCTTTTGCTTTTTGCAATATCGTTGCATTCAGGAAGTAATGGTGTTGTGTTATTAGCAGTAGTACAGTAGTTTGTAGACTAATAATTGTAATGTAAGAAATTACATTATTGGGGTCTGATACCAAACGGCTTGGCCGATTCCAATTTTTTTTTACCAAAATACAGCATTTTTTTATGAGCTTCAAATTGAGGTGTCTCTAGGTATTGGTGGCCATTTCAAGATTTTAGCTTTGGGTACGGGTGGGCATGGGGGTAATTACCCAAATTTTGAAAATAACTATTTTTTGTTCCCAAAATTAATTAATAGTATACACATTTGTTTACAGAATTTTGATACTTGGGCTAGAAGTCTTTTAATACGAGTTTGAAGTTTTTAAATGAACGCACTGCTTAACACTTTATTCATATACTACATATAAGATTTTATAACAAAATTATAAAGAGACCCTGTTAAACCTACAAAAATCTGTGCACACTTTTGAATTTCTGATAGACGCTTCCAGGGTTAATGTTGGTACTTTTAATTTGGTTGATGTTGGTACTTTTAATTTGGCCTTTAATGTGATATTTTGCAGTGATAAATATGGAATTTTGTACTGTTCAATGTGGTCTTACGTGTTTGTTACACATACAAATGTGGCACAGGTTCGCAGATGCTCACAACTGTGCTGAAATGCGGACAACAGCTCTAAACTACATCCAGAACCACTTTCCCCATATTTACCAAGAGGAAGAGTTCCTGGAACTGCCCAAGGATCAGCTGGTCTTCTTCCTATCCAGTGAACACCTGAGGGTTGACAGTGAGTTTCAGGTAAAAGCAATTCTTATTCAATTAACTCTTTAATTTTCGCTCTTCCATTTATAAATTGATTCTCCTATAGATTTTCTTTTTTAGTTTGCAAGTAATGTTTTCAGTCTCAAAAAAAAAGAAGGTTTTTGTTGACATCATGAAAAATAAATATGGCAAAGACAATAAGTGTGAAGATAAACTGATTGAAAAATATTAAATTAAACATTGTTTTCAAGATTTTTACTTCATTATAAATTAAATTTTAATTATATTTTCTAACAAATAATTAAAAATAGGCCTAATAAAAAATTCATCAATTTGATTTCTGTTTTTATCATGAATTCGTATTTAGTTATTTGTGACTCTTAATGTATAATATACACCAGCCTATTTACGTTTTCACCATCCAGTATTGGTGGCATACATAGCATGAATATTCACAACTACTGATTTACCAGTTTCTTAAAGGGAGTTTCAATTCCACCGATTCTAGGGAAAAGAGCTGGAATTGATACAAATGTTGGTTTTTTATGGCCTAGCTGGTTATAGCTTGGAGCAAGTTGGATCTTTGTATGTGTCATTATCATTAACTCTGCATGAAACGTATAAAGCACAAGTTTAATTTCAACATTATTAACCCTTGAAAGTGTTTGACTTTATTTGGACGCTCCGACTTATTACATCATATGTGGTTTGACGTCCATTTACGTGTGGCGACAGCCTATCATGTTTTTCTATTTAGTGGGCAATTCTTTAACTATTCCGACTAATCCTAATAATATTATAAACGTGAAAGTGCCTTTGTTTGCTTGTTTTGCTTTTACGCTCATACTATTGAACTGATTGTACTGAAATTTTACATCAACATTATTAGCATTCCTGGTTTGAGAATATAGGCCTATTATTATTTCGAAGTCATAAAAGTCAACACACCAAGTCAGCAAAAGATGATGTTCTGTGTGTCAGGCTATACATCTTAATATGTCACATGTTACAATCTCATATTTCATTTTTTCATTTCATTTCCAAAAGATTTATTTCACAATATTTTTTTTTATTACATGAACATGAAGTACAGTAATAGTGTCATACAAAAATTCAAAATGTCGTACAAGTAAAAATGGTCACATATTTTATGTCATTCAATATTAGTGCAGTTCTTCTTTCTCAGCTTGGCGTTGTCAGGAACTCTTCAAGGGTGTATATTGGTCTTTTCACTAGGTAGTGTTGAAGTCCTTTCTTGAGTCGATTTCCTGATAGGTTTCTGATGTTTTCTGGGAGCATATTTTTGAGTTTTCTACCAATGTATGATGGTTTTTTACCAAAAAGAGCAGTGCGGTGTTGAGGCAATATGTATCTGGAAGCATTACGGGTATGGTAGGTGTGGACGTCACTGTTGGTCTGGAGGTTTTAGTCTGTCAACATGCATGATTGTTTCAAATATGTAGAGAGCCGTTACTGTTAGTATACCCAGAGACTGGAAGGCTTGTCGGCAGCTTTAAAGTGGTTCCAGTCCAGCTAGAGTCCTAACTGCTTTCTTTTGTAAAATGAGTACTCTATTAAGGTTTCCAGCAGAGCTGCCCCAGACAACCAGTCCATATCTAATATGTGATTCCACTAATGTGTAATAGGCAGTTTTAGCAGCTTCTAAAGTTCCAATCCATTTGATTCGTTTTACTACATAGAGTCCTGTGCTAATTTTTTTGCAGGTGTTATTTACTTGTTCTGTCAATGAAAGCTTGTTATCTATTGTGATACCCAAAAACTTGACCTGATTACCTACTGATGTATTGGGTAAACTTGGTGTTTGCTCTTTTTTCCTACTGAAATGCACTTGAGTTGTTTTGTCGGGGTTTAGTGCTAGGTCATTGAGTTTGGTATACATGAGAGCATTTTGCAGTGATGTTAAAGAGTTAACATAAAGTTCTTCTGCTGAGTCATCTTTTATTAAAAGGGTTGTGTCATCCGCATACATTAGACAGTGAGTTTACAAACTTTACAAGATAAATACAAAACAAAAACATAAAACAATATAAAACCATTGATCTTGAAATATTTAGAAACTTAAAAATAATTGAATAATAATATAATCTTCAAACAAACTAAATGTATACTAAACAATAAACAAGAACTTACAACAAAAACAAAACTCAATAATTGTGAAATAAAATAGAACATCCAATAGGCAAAAGCCCAATGAAGGATGCACATCAGATTAAAACTAACGTAATAAAAACAAAACTCACAGAAGGCTTGAACCGCTACATAAATAATATATTAATAAGAAAAACCATACAAAATCTATAAAACAAGTCATGGACATAAAAATCAAAAAAGATTAATTGGAATTAACTATAAAAGGTGATAAAAACGAACTAAAAATATACACATTATTCATTATATGTACTAAAGTATATATAATATGATTGTACTCAGTTAGTTTACAAATTTATTTACTCCGCAATTTTCTTGTTGTCATCATGGTAACCCATAAAACCTATTTTGTAAAGACATATACTAACGCTCAGCTAATCATCAACCTCATTGTTACCCTATATAGAAATGAAGCTTTGCAAAATTTCAAGTCTATAGATCAGTTCATTTTTGTGATATCATGCAGGTAGAGAGGGAGAGACAGAAAAGAAATTTTTGCCTTCCCTTGAATTATAGGCTTTGGTAATGCTCAGTGAATTAAAAGTTACTTTAATTAAATGATTGCATATTTTATGTTTATTTATTACAAAAAATAATTGAACAAAGTAGAGAAAGATTTTTGCGAACTGACATTTTCTGTTTACTTAAATTTGTTACCATCTAACCGAGCAGATTACTGATAATTTTTTGTTGTTGTAGGTGTTCCAGGCAGCCCTGCGTTGGATCTCCCACGATATAGAGCAGCGCAAGCGTTACGTGTTCGAACTCCTGACACACGTACGCCTGCCACTGTTATCTGTGTGCCTTCTTGAGAAAACTATCGTTGAATGTACTGACATTAGTTTAAAGGTAATAATTATCACTTCTGGAAAATCTTGCAATTACTATTAGCTCTTCATTTTGAAGTACAATTGGAGATATCAGTTTTGTGAGTCTAATCAACATTCAGTCTTAACGTTTTTTAAGATTTATAATTTAGATCTAATAGATTCAATAATTATTTGCTTCTTGGTTAAATATTTTAGTTGAAAACTGACTTATAAATGGGAAAGCATCTAAACAAATATTACATAGAAACTTTCAATCCCATCTTTTATTTTTGTAAATAACTAACTTTTGAATTTAATTATTAGCAGTGTTTTTTTTTTTTTTTTTTTTTTTTTTTTTTTTTTTTTTTTTTTTTTTTTTAAGTTTGGGGGTTCGTTTTCACCAGTGGCATTTTGATTGATACTCTAAATGCCTGAAAAGGGAAAACAGTTTAAAACTATTTGCAATATTTATTTGACCTCTCCCAGAATTGAACCTGTGATCACTCAGTTACAGAATTGCAATCTTACCCCTACTCTGCAGTGAAGATTCTCAAACAACTCTGACTTATCAGGCTCATCGCCTTACATAAAATATACAGCCCTTATTGGACACCTTATATCTGCAGGTTTTATTTTAGCTAAACTGTTCAATATTGGTTGTTGGCTTAATAGTGAAATTGGCTGATGAGTGTAACTCTGCAGTGGTGTACATTTTATTGACTGATTTTCTTTTCTTAGATCTAACGTGTTGTGCAATCTATTGTTTTACCATGATATGTTTCTTGCAGGTCGCTTTAAGAAGTATTAGAAATGATCTGTTAATGCGGAAAGGTAACTTGGTTCCTCTATCAGTCTTCCCTCGGCTCTGTGCGAAAAAGGACATTTTTGTGATTGGCGGCTCAAAGCGAGAACTGATGAGTGCTTGGACCAGGTCATCGGAGTGTACATTCGAGTCAGTTGAACGGTTTTGACACATTCAGAAGGTAAGTTAGCTTGCTTACACTTACTTACAGTGTACAATATTAGAGTTGTATACTATGTTTTGGATAATTTAGAGAAGTTCTTCTTCACTGTTCTCCTACTAAGCTTTATGTGTATTTCGTAGATGTTAAACTAAACAGGGCAATGATGGTGGTAACTGACATCCTTGTGGCGACAGCCCTTGAATGATTTCGGCTAACGTTTCTATTGCAACGGAACGTCATATTCATTTCATTATTTCTTGTCATATTCTGTATACCGGATTTGTTAAAGTATGTATATAATTAAAATTCAGTAGTTGAAATTCAAGCAATTTTGATAAACATGTGAAATAAAAATATTTTTACTACAAAGTTCATTTTGCTTTATTTTACTTCATTATTAAAAACTACATCAAATAGGGTGTACTAAAAATATTAATGTATATATCAATATTACATGTTGATAACGATATCAAACAGGAAAAAATATTGGAACATTTTTGTAACAGTAGAAATTAAAATTAAGAACAAATAAAAACTGTACAGTAAAAATATTGTTCCAGATTTTAAAAAGTGATTTTACAAGGATAGCGTTCCTCATTAATGTGCAATGCTTATCACATTTGTAAGCAAAATCACTCACAGAAACTTGGACCACATATTGATATTTGATATTTGGGCCACAAAAATATGCTTTTGCTTCCAATTTGTCAAGACCAAATGTCAAGTTGAAACAGAATGTTAAGAAATTTTGATTTACTGTTAGTTTCTGTTATAAAATAATGTTGTCACTTTTAATAATATTAATGACATTAGTTGTCTTATAAATCAAGTTTAATGTTCTCAAATATAGCTCTGAAATCTTGTGTGAGAATCAAATTTAATATGCAGTTTTTTTATTTATAGCACAATTAGGTTCTAAATTAATCTTTATTTCCCTAACGTAGCTATACACATTGTAATAAGAAACAGAATATCACTGTAGTGCATTCGATTATCCTTGTGTAAAATTTTTTTATTTGATTTTGTCTTATGCACTTTGTGAAGATCAGCTGATGTAGCTTGTGAGTCAGATAATACGAGGGTCGTCCATAAAGTAACCGCCGTTTGGGCGTGGCACGATAAGTAGTGGGGTTAGCGCCGCCATTCTCACATCGGTGGTGCGCAGCCGTTCAGTACGCTTCTAGCTGTGCAAGGGAGAGCATCGTGCGATCGCGCGTTGTCTTGTTACAACGTAAAAACATGAGCGCTATGATAGAAAATCCCGCCAAGTGTGAAGTACGTGGTGTAATAAGATTTCTGTGGTCGAAAAGTTACACATCAGCTGAAATTCATCGTGAATTGAGTGCGGTGTATGGCCCAAACATTATGAGGGAAGGTGTAGTCCGTCAATGGGTTCGTTTTTAAAAAAATGGAAGAACGAACGTTCACGATGAAGACCGGAGTGGTAGGCCATCTCTCGTCAGTGATGACTTGGTGAACAAAGTGGATGAGAAAATTCGCAAGAACCTTCGCTTCACAATCTCGGAACTTTCGGATCATTTTCCTGAAACCTTTTACTAAAATGGCTACGACGAGCGATTCAAAACAAGCGTCATGGTCTTCTGACATCTGGTGTTGTGTTTGTCCATGACAACGCCCGCCTTCATACAGCTCAAAGAACAACAGAACTTTTGGAAAGGTCAAATGCGACGTTTTTGATCCACCCCCCCTACAGCCCGGACCTGGTTCCCAGTGATTTCTATCTTTTTTTCCCGTACATGAAGCGGTGGCTTGCATCCCAGAGGTTTGCGAGTGATGAAGAGCTTCAAAACGCTGTGACAGGTTGGCTATGTTCTCAGGCGGCAGATTTTTTTAAAGACGGAATTTCAAAAACTGTTAAAAGATATGATAAGTGCTTGAATTTGTATGGTAAATATGTAGAAAGGTAGAGAAAAGCTGTAGTTTTAACATTTATATAATAAACTTTTTGTATCTCAACTGGTTTATTTTTTATTTCAAAACGGAGGTTACTTTGTGGACGACCCTCGTACTTAGAGGATGTTGTGTGTCGGTAGGAGGT
>NW_025778628.1:0-62500 GCF_021130785.1 Homalodisca vitripennis
ACACTCACAACACAGGACTTAATGTATTGTAACTCGTTTAATTCATTTTAATTATATTCTATCTAATTTTAATTGTAGCTACTTACTTGAAAAGTTTACCAAATCGTGTTATTGCAAAATAATATTTATATATATGGCATGGAAAATTTAGGGGGTGGATGAAAATATTCATGTAACTTTCAAAATTAATTCCTTCGAGCCGGATTTGAACCAGCGACCTATGGATTTCATCGTATACTTTCACTCTACAGTCCACCGCTCTACCAACTGAGCTATCGAAGGAGCTGAGTTAGAGAGAGTCAATATTCTTACATATGAACATTGTAATACGTTGATAATTTTAAAAGCTCTAAATAACATTATTTAGAGTGTATAACAATTTGAGCCCATACAAATATAAATCTACAAAAATTCAAATATTGCACGCCAATTGGTTTTCCTGTTACATAAACCTTACAGAAATCTATTGAAATACGTTAATGGAGTTAGAAGTCTCTATTTTATATCTTCAGGTGTAGATATTGAAGGTAGGTAATATAGGTGGGTTTTATTTTTGTTGATTATTTTATTTCATGGGTTAACATATTTGTTTTTCTCTGTTATTTTCACGTTGTCATCACAACATCAATGTAAAAAGTATTCCCTAACGTTCAACTCAAATCCAAGGAGTTACTTGCCACCATAATGTAACTACAGTTGTTTCCCAGATATTCTATAGGTCATCCGCGAATAGGTAGACAGAAATGAAACTATTCCAGCCTCGTCAAGTGAATAGACTTCGCCAAAGCTCAGCCCA
Source organism: Homalodisca vitripennis (assembly GCF_021130785.1). Taxonomy (NCBI): domain Eukaryota; kingdom Metazoa; phylum Arthropoda; class Insecta; order Hemiptera; family Cicadellidae; genus Homalodisca; species Homalodisca vitripennis. Next base: position 797 of record NW_025778628.1, read on the forward strand.
TTAAAATAGCTGAGGAAATAAAACAAGAGAGGCATTATACAATGATAATATTATATGGTGTTCATTGGAGAAGTGAAAACCACACTTAAACACTATAGACAAGATAGATACATTATATGTCACAGTTTAAAAAACCCCCAAACAAGAAATAGAATCTGACAAAATAAATACTTGAAGCAATATTCTTTTAGCAGTTATCTTCAGCGATAGAAAGCAAAGTTTTACTTGGAAACTTGAAGACGCTCGGGCAAATTATTGGCATTTTCGGTTTATCATCCCATCGACTGAAAAAATGGTTTTCCCGCACCGAGGCTGAAATATCTATTTAATTGTGGGAATGCAATTGTGGCAAGTCAAGAAACAACACAAAAATTAAAAAGTGTGCATTATTATTTATAACTTTTTAGCGGATAATTTTTACAATGAGTGTTGTGATGAACGAACGACAAAGTAACAAAGGAAACAGATAATGTAAAACCATGAAATAAAATAGTCAACAAAAAATAAAACCCACCTATACTTACCTACCCTTCGGATAGGTACAACCCGGCCTTCTCGACCCCTGAAGATAAATAAATAAGATATTAAGTGTTAACTTTATGTTATATATTATTGATAAATTAATTATTAATGTTAAGTTTGTCTGAATTATTATATTTATTATTTAATACCCGTAAATATTTCCATTACTTTTATCTGTTGCCAGGCAAAATATGTATACATTATGTTAAGTATAAATATTGTTTAAATTAATTGATATTGTTTAAGTTTTTATTAAAATTGTCTGAATTTTATATTTATTATTTAATTTTCATAATATCCAATTACATTTTAATTCTGGTTGCAAATTTATTTATTCATTATAACTAATAATAATGTACTTTTTATATTAGCAATTAAATTTAATCATATTTATAATCGTACGAATACAACTTGTATGAATTAATACAGTTTAAAATAGTAGAACACTAATCACCTGTTACTATAGCACTGCTATAATATGTAACGTTTTGCTGAAAATAAAAGGATTTAAGATTTGAATTTTTGATTTAATAACACTTTGTGTTTTTTTTCCCAGTAATTTTGAGTTCCCCCACCTTATTTTTATATTTTGGAAGTAAGCACTCAACCACTTCGGAAAAATTTCCGCACAGTTATGTTTTTCTACCTAAGTATCCTTAAAACATCCCCCCTAAACAGATTTACAATATCGATTTTATACTCCATTACCGTAAAGGAAGTATTATGTAATACACCCTTATTAAGGTTTCATGTTATTGTATGAAGTTTCGTTGACGAAAGCTTACGTTAATGTTAAATACACACACTCAGAAACTAAAGTAACGTGTCAGTTCATGACTGTCAAAAATATTAGTCCTTATTTATTATTATCATGTCATTTGCCTGATATTTTTCCATTAGAAAGGACGACTAATGTGCTGTGGTATTCAACTGAACAAGCAATATGAGAAAATGTAAAAGCTATCGTTTGTATTATTAGTGTTTATTAATTCTTTACGCTATCGTTGTATTAATTAGTGTTATTAATTCTTTTCTTTCCATCCATCCAAACAGTACGTATTGTAGTGAAACCCAATTTGTACGCTTTCCTGTTATTTTTAAATCACATTAAACGTTAAATTGCGGTAAATTGTTTCTTTTTTATAATAAATTAAAATCAGTCTTAATAAAGCTCTTTTGAGTGAGTTTTCTTACCCTGGTTAGGTCAACCTGCATGAAAACTTACAAGCTTAAAATTCAAATTATCAGTAACTGTAGCTTGAAACAGAAGTAGAAAAAAAAAAAAACAATGTAACTTACGAGAAAATTTACTATAATCGAATAAGTTTTAAACGTTATGGAACATAAAAATTTAAATTCTTTATTAAAGAGAGCGGCATATTAAAGTTAAAAGTTCTCTCCTCAACTTAAAAAAAACCAACTTTATAGAGTGCTCTAAACTACACTCAGATAATACTCGAACGATTTCAGAAGCATAATTTTAAGTTAACAAGAGCTGCTGCTGAGTACTTGTGCATTACCTTTTGTCAAAGATCCACTTCAATTTTAACCAAACGGCGTGTTCCGGCGAATACAAAAGAAAGAAACTTCTAACAGACCACTTTTTACCAACATCTAAGATATATTAATGTATAAATATATTACTGAACTATGTAAATTTTAAAAACATGTATACTGTAATACAGGCTTATTATATATTTCATAATAAAACAACTATTAAATTATATTTTATCTCTCTTATTTGCAAATATGCTTAAGCTATTATACATATTAATATTACGTTACACGTTTATTAATTTCATAATTATTTTCCATGCCCTCATTTTTCTTATTGTCCCTTTTTTCGTATTTAATCACAATAAATTAACTTTGTATTCCGTAAAACAATTCATTTCACGGGAAGCAAAACAAAAAATTGCATAAATTAATCCCCAATCCTGAGGCATAAATGACCTCAATTATATTGCACAGCTACTTATGCATATTACGTACATCGTGTAACATGGTTCAAGAGGATAACACGGATATAGCGTCTTTAATTACTTCTCATAAAATTATGAAGTGGAGTGCCAATGTAACAAATGCATCTTGTAAACCTTTATAAATATATCTCCAGATAATAATATTGCAACAGCTATATATGCATATTACGTAACATCGTGTAACATGGTTCAAAAGGTTAACACGGAAGTAGCGTCTTTAATTACTTCTCATAAAATTATGAGTGGAGTGCCAATGTAACAAATGCATCTTGTAAACCTTTATAAATATATCTCCAGATAATATATTGCCACAGCTATATATGCATATTACGTACATCGTGTAACATGGTTCAAAAGGTTAACACGGAAGTAGCGTCTTTAATTACTTCTCATAAAATTATGAAGTGGAGTGCCAATGTAACAAATGCATCTTGTAAACCTTTATAAATATATCTCCAGATAATATATTGCACAGCTATATATGCATATTACGTACATCGTGTAACATGGTTCAAAAGGTTAACACGGAAGTAGCGTCTTTAATTACTTCTCATAAAAAATTATGAAGTGGAGTGCCAATGTAACAAATGCATCTTGTAAAACCTTTATAAATATATCTCCAGATAATATATTGCACAGCTATATATGCATATTACATACATCGTGTAAACATGGTTCACAAAAGGTTAACACGGAAATAGCGTCTTCAATTACTTCTCAGAAAATTACGAAGTGAAGTGCCAATGTAACAAATTTATTTAACTGGTAAACCTTTATAGATATATTTCCAGATAATATATTGCACAGCTATCTATGCATATTACGAACATCGTGTAATATTTTTTAACAGGTAGACACGGAAATAGTGTGTTTTAAATTGCTTCTCAGAAAAGTACAAAGTGGGAGTGCACAATGTAAGAAATGTATCTGGTAAACCTTTATATATCTCCAGATAATATATTGCACAGCTATCTATGCATATTACGTACATCGTGTAACATGGTTCAAAAGGTTAACACGGAAGTTAGCGTCTTTAATTACTTCTCAGAAAATTACGAAGTAAAGTGCCATGTAACAAATGTATCTGGTAAAACCTTTATAATATATATTTCCAGATATTATATTGCACAGATATCTATGCATATTACGTACATCGTGTAACATGGTTCAAAGGTTAACACGGAAGTAGCGTCCTTTAATTACTTCTCAGAAAATTACGAAGTAAAGTGCCATTGTAACAAATGTATCTGGTTAAAACCTTTATTAAATATATTTCCAGATATTATATTGCACAGATATCTATGCATATTACGTACATCGTGTAATATTTTTTAACAGGTAGACACGGAAATAGTGTGTTTAATTGCTTCTCAGAAAAGTACAAAGTGGAGTAGTGCCAATGTAAGAAATGTATCTTGTAAACCTTTATAAATATATCTCCAGATATATATATTGCACAGATATCATATGCATATTACGTACATCGTGTAACATTGTTCAAAAGGTTGATACGAAAATAGCGTTCTTTAATTACTTCTCAGAAAATTATGAAGTGGGAGTGCCAATTAAATAAATGTATCTTGTAAACCTTTATAAATATATCTCCAGATAAATATATTGCACAGATATATATATGCATATTACGTACATCGTGTTAACATTGTTCAAAAGGTTGATACGAAAATAGCGTCTTTTTAAATTACTTCTCAGAAAATTATGAAGTGGAGTGCCAATGTAATAAGTGTATCTTTTAAACCTTTATAAATATATATATATATATTATATATATATATATATATATATCCATCTGGTATTACAGCAAAGGATGAATGAACCTTAACATTTTATATTTGTAAATTGAGATTTTACCTTTATTATTATATTGTAAAACAACAATTGTATGGTATTCCGCTACATTAAGTAATGGTTGTTAAGGTACTGGGATAATTGTAACCCACAAATAATATTTATTAGCAAATAACAAACTTTCTGGAAAACATTAAAAATCGTAAATCGAGTTTAATGTTTTGTACCTTCCAGTAGAACCTAAATTAGGCACAGTAAAAACCTATGTATTAATTAACACTGGGCAACCCTAAATTGTATCCAGGAGCGGCTCATCACTTACGCCAAATTTCGAGATGTTGTATAGAAAGAGTAGTCGATGTATTTATTACTTTGCGGGGAAAGACTGTTGGAGTTTGCTTGGGCTAAGTTTTAAAGGCAGTTTTCTAACCTAGACTTACCACCCCCCATATCTCCATTAGAATGGAAAGGCAAGGTATAGAGCTGGTCTCCCCTTCTTGACATGACTGAGGTTGACATGACTGAGATATAGTGCCCGCTATCCCTCCTCATGCATCTCTACAGGAGGCGGCCTCTACCCACAAACCTTACCCAAAATGATTATCCTGTAATTTCGTAATCAGAGAACTAAGCTTGTTTTAGGGCTAAGTGTAATGATAGTTTTTTTCAGCTTTTTGTCATGAGATAATTAAAAATGACTTTGTATATCCTATAGTATAACTGTATATAATTAATATTTTTCATCTTGTATGCTATTTTTAACACTGAGTTTTCACAAGATATTTAATATTTATAACAGGAATGAAATATATTTGCATATAATTAAACTTTCTAGAATATTACATCATCATCAACTGAAATTGACATTGAGAATTTGCTAGATCGCTAGAATTTGATATATAAACACGCCATATAAAACGGACTGTTTAATCTATTCTGATAAACCGTAACCATACACAAATAATAAATGAATAATAGGTTTTTTTACAATAGTCTATTCTACCTAATACTAAACAAAATTTTAAGTTTCCCGTAAAAAAACATGTAGAAACATTTTTGAAAAGATTTAAAATAAAGCAGAATTTGTTCTGATGGTTTTAATAACTTAAACTTAATGTAGAACAAATATCTCCTATTTAAAATGCTGGATGAGCATGACAAACTTCATGCTATACGCTATGTGAAACATTTGTTATATATTTATTGCCAAGTTGTTAATGCAGTAGGTACAGCAGCTGGCTGCTATGGGATTACATTGATAGCTGGCGAGAACAAAGCTTAAAAACCCCGGTACATGGTTTATAATCTGCGTATATAGTTATAACATTTATATTTCAGGATTTAACTTTATATTCTCAATTTTTTGAGGACTAACTATTACACGCAATTTTCACATTTACTAAAAATAAAAATCATTTATGGTGTAATATGCGTCCTATAATAGTTTTTAAACGTAGGTAGGCATACACTAGGTACATTTTAGCTCAGTATTCATTTTCAAAACTATCTGAGTTTAACCTGACTTTTATATCATTTTTTGCACGTATAGTAGCATTTATGGTTTGAATTAATTATATTTCCATCACCACAACTGAGTCTGCATTGTTGCTCGGATCTAAAATAAAAAATATGAATGTTTCGGAAACATATTTCAATCCAAAGTGTTTACTTCAAGCCCTAGTCATGTAATTTCCAAAGATATTTCCAGTGCCACAGCAGAGTTTGCCTTATTGTCCCCCCCGAAAAAAAATAGGTACATACGTAAATCTGAGAAGCCTGCTTCGGTTAAAAGATGTCTACATCCGACCTTATAAAATCACCTATAGTGGAAACAATTTTCCTTGTTGCCCCGATAAGAAATCTACATACGTATGTAGCTCTCGGAAATCTGATTCGGCTAGAAAGCGACTATTTCCACCTCTTGTAATCTACTATCAATGTAAGATATTTTCAATGCCATAGTTGAGTTTGCCGTATTTCCCGATGGAGAAAATATGCATACAGAATTAGGATTGAGAACTCTATTACAGTCTAGGTTGGAATCCTATCTACTTCTTATCTACTTCCCAGGTGTAAGGGAGAAATCCTTATTAAGTTCATGCAATTTATCTAAATAATCGTTTATAATGTTTTACTTTGTTAAGTCTTGTTGATGTTCGGACCTAAGGTCTTTTAGGGGAAAGAATGAATCGTTGAGGCGTATTAGTGTTCAATTCTCTGTGCATCCTTATGTCAATTTTAAATTCCATGTCATAATATCAAGGAAGCTAACCAGTTTTGAGTATCGTATGTAACAAAAAATATAGAAGAGTTTAAATATATTTTACAATGCATTAGGCATTCTAAATTCGTCACTGATACAATCCGGAGAAAAAGGAACGTATTAACTTTATATTTTATATCTATATTACTAATCAAGCACTGTACAGTTAATATTTTGTAACAGATGTAAACTTCAGATGAAATTGTCAACAACTATCTAGTTTCAGTTAAATTTGTATCATGAAACGTAAACACTACCATTTTACAGAATTCCATAATATTCCAGTAACTTTTGTTATCTTTCTCTTCATATAAACCTTCGTCGGATTTCAACAAATATTTTACAAAAAGAATTAGCCGCATTGATTGCGCTGTTCTCCAGATAGCACTTAGGAACAATTTTCCGATTCATTTTTATTTTTAAGATATAATACAAAACACACCACTCATTCATTCTGGAATAGCGTATTGAAACATTCCATTAAATTCCTCAAGTTCTATTCCAGTTCAAGCATTAATAAGTTTAACTTACGCAATTTATAATAAGTGTAAATACGTAGTTATAACAGTTCGTGAGGTGTTATAATATAAGTCGTTTCTGTAGAAATATGCATGATATAATATTATTTTTATAGTACCGTTTTGAAAGTTTAAGAACAGGGCTTGTATTATAACATTGTAACATTTAATTATTCCAATGCTTCTTTTTAACACTAGGAAATTTTTCCTTAATGAAGGTGCACTTTACGTGACACCTGGACGCTTGTGTTTGTTGCACTGTGGGCGCAAAGGCACTCTCCAATGGATAAAATCGAAATAGCATTATATAGCTAATATTATTGAGTTTTCCTTATTGTCTCGGTCAAGAACATCTGCCAATAATTATATATTCATGCCGATTGTAATTTATTTAGGTCTTATTATTTATTATATTTTTATTGGCTTACACTTAACAATTATTTCAACCTATTCTGCAACCGTTGTTGAGCACAGAGTAATAAAACTTCCAGTTAAAAAAATTAAAAGTTAAAGTAAAAATATACATTTAACTGAACTGTTATGTTCTTCTGTGTAAAATGCATTCTTAACTAAAAAATCGATTCATGTAATAATTTACTGAAGGAAATCTGGTATGAGCTTCAAGACAATGCAGGCATTAGCTTGCTGATGGCAATGTAATCTGTCAACAAACACAGTTCACACTTTCAAACACCAGCACTCAACTTGCTTGTCACGTGCTACACTACAAATATCTTCGTGATGAACCTCCAGAACTATCAATCATCCAGACAATGCAGGTATTAGCTTGCTGATAGCAATGTAATCTGTCAACAAACACAGTTCACACTTTAACACACCAGCACTCAACTTGCTTGTCACGTGCTACACTACAAACAGCTTCGAGATGAACCTCCAGAACTATCAATCATCCAGACAATGCAGGTATTAGCTTGCTGATGGCAATGTAATCTGTCAACAAACACAGTTCACACTTTCACACACCAGCACTCAACTTGCTTGTCACGTGCTACACTACAAACAGCTTCGAGATGAACCTCCAGAACTATCAATCATCCAGACAATGCAGGTATTAGCTTGCTGATGGCAATGTAATCTGTCAACAAACACAGTTCACACTTTAACACACCAGCACTCAACTTGCTTGTCACGTGCTACACTACAAATAGCTTCGAGATGAACCTCCAGAACTATCAATCATCAGGTTCGCTATACCTTTCCATTATATCTTGGTTCATGCCGCTTATATTCAATATGGAGAGGTTGGTACATGTTTATTTTTTTACTAACCCTGTCTTGTTAACACACTTAAGCATGGCATTCCATTAACAGTTTAAGATCATTTAAAGATACAAAATAAAAAATTCAATTTGTTGATAGCTTTTTTCTAGTTATAAACAGATACAGTTCTCTTTGCATAAAAATTAGTACAGTTTATTTGTAAACTAATGAGATACTTTTGTTGGAACTTCGCAGTTATTACTCTCGTGGATGTGCAATTAAATGTGTAATAACAAATTTTGGGTTGCATCTTATATATATATATATAATATATATATATATATATATAAGTAGATATGAATATGGCGGTTCTAGACCACTTTTGGAGTAAACAGAAAACCAACGGAAAATACTGTTTAAAGGACAATAAACGAATCTGTAAAATCAAACAGTAAGGCGGTTCTAGCTCACTTTTGGGACAGTCAGAAAAATCAACGTAAAATACTGTTTAAAGGACAATAAACTAATCTGTAACTCACGAATGAAAAATTAACCGAATCTATAGCCGTTTTACTGTTCATTGTAGGCTTCTAATTTCTAAGCTGTTTTAATGAAAAAATCCAGAAATCTTAATAAAAGATCTATAAACGGAAATAATGAAATTTGCTAACAATCACTCGAGAAACCGGGGAGAATGTGAGTAAAACCGCATTCTTTTCACGAGGTTCTTCATTTACTTTCTCCAAATGTACTATAAAATCATCAAATATTTCAGGTTTAAAATCGTAGTCAAATTCAATGTCCAAATAGTGAAAGATTATAGGTAAAATCTTCTCATAATAAACGTGTGTATTTAAACCTACAAACCTAATGTATTCTTTGAAAAGGAAAATAATTTTGTCAACGGTTCCAAGAGATAAGTAAAAATTTTTATTCTGTTTTCTAAATTCTGTAACAAAATGTGTTTGCTTCTTGTCTCCGTATTGTAATTTCATAAGCAGATTATTCAAATGTGTTAATTTATTTCGAAATTTCCTAGGCTTAGGTCTTTCGTACAAAATTAAATTACAATCTCTACAAACTAATCTTTTATCAATAATTTCTCCTCTATTATAACACTTGTAACAGTTGGCATTATACTCTTCCATTTACAAAAAGAATAAATGGAAGCTATGGAACTAAGTCTGCCGAGATATAAATTTTTCAGCGCAAATGTTTATGTTTATATTTCAACTACCGAGATAAAAAAGAAATAATTTCATTCTATTGTACAACTATTTAGGATATTTTGTTTATGATTACAAAGATTATTCCGGAAGAAATCGAGATTTTTCATCAGCGAAAGAGTATATTTTTTGAAGTTTTAGAAGGAATGAAAGAGAACAATATGAACATCATTAACTACTGAATTTCTCTAATATCGTTCTTAATCACGTCATAGGCTAAAAATTTCTCAGAAACCACAACCACATAACAAATCGCGTTTGTAACAGCATTTTGAAAATCCATATTGATAATTATATCGTTCTTTGAACTAGAAATATTTGTCAAACTCTTTGTTGTATCAATGACATAAATGGGTCTATTTGCTATAAATTCTTTGGGGTTGTAATACATTTCCATATTTTTGTAGTAAACTTTCTTAAAATCTTGATACGTCTGATACATGATTCTGAAAAGACCACCGGAAATGTTTAAATTTTGTAATTCATCTGGATAATAAGAACCATTCAATTTTACTCTGATATTTTTTTACATCCAAACTATCGAACTTTGAAGGATTTTTTTCTTGATTATTCTGTCTATCTGTTTGAAAACCAATGATAACGAACTTGGGATTGAAGATATTTCTATAAATATTTGTGATATCGAACGAATAAGTTGTTCCGGAAATAACCTTTTTGTTCAATACATTGCCAATCTAGAAAAATTAAACATAATGTTTTGACTTTTTGTAATTTCATCAATCAATCTAATTTTACTCGTGGTTTTATAATCAATCATTGGAACTCTAATGAAAAAACTCGTTAATTGTAATTTTGCCATCAACAGGCATAACATTTCCAGTTGCAGTCTTCAGAATCACATCATCGTCTTCTGCTCTTATAAAACTTAGATAAAATCCTCCTTTATAGATTGGAAAATTTACATTTTCAAAGAATCCTAAGCCGAAATGTGCTAAATCACCGACCGCTTCAAATTGTCCAAATTTAAAAGTTGATTCAAAACTGTTTGAAAATACATCACTTTTTGAATACGAAATAGTTCCTTTAATAGTGCTTAACTGACCACAGTTTTCGACTTCTTCTATCAATTTATTGTGTTTTCTTACTTCAATCTTAGAAAATAAAAACGGTATAAAAATTATCGATTAATCTAACATTATCAGTTCCAAGATATGCTTGACCATCTTGTTTTGTTAAAGTTCCAGAAATATAAAACTGGAAGTTAGACGAGCAAAAGTTATCTCCAAAATCAATATTAAACTCAGTTCTTTTATTCGGTTCATTCAAATGTTGTTTACTAATTGGATAGAAATTTTTAAACTCCGCCCTTTCAATATCGCCTGAATACTTTTTGTAGTCCACCATTTAATAAGAGAAAATTTAGAAATTTTAAACATCATGTATAAGTCGATAAGAAAAGATTTTAGTCATTTTTTAATGATCTACTTCGTCATATTCAGGATTCTGTTCCTTACATTTTGCGATCTCGGTCACATATTTCAATAAAATCTGCACAGGATAGTAACCGCTATCTATAATATTGTTCCAATCAACTGTATCTTTATTTTCATCCAAAAACTTTATACTCAAGTGTTGATAGAGGCAAAGAACAGACATATGATCTTTTAATTGATAATGTATATTTTCTTGAATGAACTCTGGGGACAGATTTTGATATTTAGCAATGTTATACCAATTCAATTTGTTTACGTATAATCTCATCATATCTTCGGATAATTCATATTTTTGAGAAATGTCATCCCAATGTTCTTTTTTCAAATCTCTTTCGTGTTGCATTATAAAAAGATCGAAAGCACTGTAAATGTCCCGCCATCTCTATTTATTAAGAAAAAAATTTCAAGTTTTTATAAATTGGCTCTTTCTTGAGTTACATTCAGCACATTTTCCAGAAATTCTCTTAACTCCATTGATGTTTGCATAGTATTTTATATCGTTTGTGGCAGTTTTCTCTTTACATCTCACACAATATATGAGCGCCATTTATTTAGGGAAAATTTATCGTGCATAAAACCCTACGCGAATACCTATTTCAGTAAGATCTTCCTCCATATTATTAAGTTTTTTTTCTAATTTTTGAAATTTGACAGCATAAGAATCATTGTATTCAACAAATTTATGACCAATATTCTCAAAAGTTTTCGTAGCATCTAAACTAAACTTATCAAAAGACTCTTTAAAATTAGTAAGTTTTTCATTAATTTCACCAACATCGTCTACTGATCTTCTATTTCTGGCTTCTAACTTGTCATAGACTTCTGTTGTAAAATCTTTAACATGCTGTTTATGATTCTCATAATTTTGTTTTAGTTCATTAAACATTTTAATAGGATCTTCTAATTGAATCATTACAACAACATCAAATGGATTAATTCCTTTACTAACACCGCTAATTCTTTTTCCTTTAAAATCTAAGGCATTTTTAACATTCGGATCATGTAAATCAACAATATCGATGTTTTCTGATAATTTTAGAGGTTTTAAAATTTGTTCTTTAACAACAACATCATGTTTTGTCAATACCAGGTCGAACACCGACAATTCTTTTTTTATTAGCCAAACTAACATAATTCTTTTCAACTTTGGATCGCTTCAGTAATTTTATCAGCTTTTTCGATATGAGACATTAAATTGGTAAATAATTTTTTTTACACCATCATCAACTTCTTTTTCCAATGTTTTTATTTTATCAGCAACTTCATTTGAACTCATGAAATTTACAAGTTTGTTATCATATTCTGCTTTAAAATCTTCAATCTCGACAGCAAACGTATCTGAATCTGGAAGGTTTTGTAATAAATTTTCTAACTTGTTATCAAACTCATTTCTCAAACTATCAAAATTCAAACTATTATCTACATTTTGAATAATTTGTGTTCCAAATACGTCAAAAATATTTTGTGAATCCATATTTATTAAGCAATAATTTGTTAACAACTTCTTTAAAATCTTTACCATTACTCAGTTCATTCAAAACAAAAACACACAAATGTCCACAAATTGGGGGATCTTTATAGTCTTGAATCTGAGAGTCATTGTAGTAGACGCTTGATTTTTTCAAATATTTGATCAATTCTATAGGTGGTTTGTCCTCAATTCTTCCATACGAATCAAAATAACATGCATTCTTATCATTTTTTATAATAACAAACCCAATGCGTTCCACTCCCCAAAATCGAGTCTAAATTCACAATTCCACATTCAAATTTCTTAACTTTTTCGGGTAATGTATCTCTCATGAAAATTCCTCTAAAATGTTTAATATTTTTGCAGATTTCTTCCAATTCTCCGAATGTTAAGGGTTCAAATTTTTTTTAATGTTTGATTTCACGTAATTCAAAGTTTTTTTTTTCATCTAATCCAGATCCTGTAACATCTTCCAACTCTTTATCTAACCAATTTAAAATGTTTCGAACAATAGGAATCACATCTTTTTTAACGATTGGAGCAGCTTTACGAACATAAGGAACAACATTTTTAACAACTGGAATATTTTCTCCAAAATCTAATAAATCTTTCAAAAGTCCACCATTTTTGAGTTCTTTCAACTGATTTATAAGAAAATTCTATTCTGGTTCCTTTATTGTTTTTCTTATGTTTTTCGAGTTTATTTGTATTGTCTATTTGTTAAAAATATCTTATCTTCGCCATTTTTTAGTTGATCTATTTTAAATTGAATACTAACGGGTATTTTTTTCTTAAAAGCGGATTTTATTTTTTCTTTCTGATTTTTACTGAAATTTACGTTCACCTCCATTTATATAGTTAAAATTTCAAGTTCTCTTCAATTCCCATTCCTAGTTTTCTCTTCAAAAACATTGCTCCAACTGTTGGAAGTGCAACAAATCTTTCACCTAAACTAGCATCTTTTGATAAAAATCGATCCATTGCCTTATCTTGCAAAAGTTTTATCCGCTATATGTCTGGAATTTGTGTCACTATGTTTTGCATAAAAAATATCGTGTTCCATAGCAGCTTGGTCTAATTTATTTATACCAGGATCTCCTCTTTTTAGTCTTTTTTCGAGTTTTGTGCCAGGCCCCAGATACTGATAAGTTGGTACGTGTAATTCAAAAGGTAAATTGTTGATAAAATCATTCAAAAGTCCACTACCCTCAATCATAGATGAACTTATTGTCGGCAAAATTCGTTTTAAATATTTAATTCCATCAGGTTTTTCAATCATTTCATCAAGTTTTGTTCGAAATAAAATCCTTAATCGCTTTCTTTTCGTTCAAAAAATTGTTGTTTCCAGCCTTCTCTTGAGCATAAATATAATTAATAATTCCATCGAGTTTTGTCAAATCGTTGATATATCTGTACTCAATCTTATTATCACTGTATTTTCTTATACCAGATCCTTCGATTCGTTTTTCCCAAATTGGTTTAATCAAATTGAGATATTTTTTTACCTTTACTTGACTTTGGTTTCTTAGTTGATGGATCATTATTTTTGTAAATTGAATCAGATTTCCATAAAATTTCAGTATACTTTTTCAAGTCTTCTTCAGAATATAAACCGTCTTTTGGAACGTCAGTGCCTGTTAATAATCTCCATAAACCTTGAGTTCCTTTATATGTTTTTTCATTAATAATGATATCATTATGCTCAAAATTCACGGGCAAATTTCCAATCATAAAACTTTTCTTTTTTCTGTCCCAATACAAACCAAATTTATCATCCTTTGCTCTAGGAAGAAATTTTTTACCAATTTCACCAATTATTATATCCGTTGTTCCAGACTTATTGGTTCAACTATGGTAGAGTCTTCAATGATTCGAGGTCTAAATGGTGTTGAAGATGGTAATTTTGGCAATTCAATTCAGATTCTGGAATCGAAATATCGGCAAATTGTCGTACAACTGGAACCAAATTCATTAAATTTTGATTATCGCTTAAAACATTTTCAATTTTGCCCTCAACATTTTTTATTGCAGAAGTTACAGGTTGATTAATTTTTTGAATAAGTTCTTGTTCTTCTTCATCAATTCGAATCTGTTCTTTAAATTCTTTGATTAATTTCTTTTCGATTTGATCAAGTTTTTTCGCTTCTTCAGAAGTTACGTTCACCATTTATTTAGGAAAATTTTGAAACGTGGAACACGAAAACGTGGAACGTAAAACGTGAACGTGGAACGTAAAAACGTGAACGTGGAACGTAAAAACGTGAACGTGGAACGTAAAACGTGAACAGATTTACCGTTTTTCAGTTGTTTTCATAATGTAAATAAAAAGTAAAGATAATGTAAAAATAATTGTAACAAATATTTTATCAAGTAGATTTGTCAGACCACTGAGCAGCATTTATATTAGAAAATTTATTCAAATATTTACCACTTTTAGGCTTCAAAGTTAGATTAATAGTTAAAAATCCGTAGTCTTCCTTCCAAATTTTATCACACAGCTCATTAAATTGGTTAAAACTCATATCAGATCCCACATAATTGTTATAAATCTTTCTCGAATAGTGATCATCTTGCTTAAAAATACACAACATATTCAGATTATTTCTTATAACTTGTTTATCAACCTTTGAAAAGCATTGGGAAAGATAGATACAAGATATGTTTTTGTGACGAGACATAACGAAATATTCCTTAATAACGTCCTGATTTTCCAAAATACAATCATCAAAAACGATTAACGAATTGGGTTTACACTCGCTTAATGGAACTATGTCCTCAGAGGCATTATAAAAATGTGATACCTTTTTGCTTAAGTTTTTCTCAATATTTTCAAATCTTTCTTGTAATTTTTTATAGGCGTCCTGTTCTAAAGATTTACTAAAAACATACAAATTGGAATAAGGAATCAACCTATTGTAGATAAAATTCAATAATAAAGTTGTTTTTTCCACATCCACTTGAACCAACAATTAACAATCTGATTGGTTGATCTTTCTTATTTTCTTCAAACGTTTGAAGTTTTATCTGATCTTTTTGCTTTAAAAATTTCTCCATTTAAATAGAAGATTTTTCATCTTGAAGCAACGCTTGCGAAAATGAAGCTGTTCAATTTGACTTCAGAAAGCTCTAAAATTAGTTTTAAACTTGGAACATCCTATTCATTTAGAGGAAGAATCAAATTATTTTATCGGTTTAAGTGGTTTTTATTCTGACAATTTTGTAATAAATATTAGTGAAAGTTCTCCTTATTGTATAGGATTTAGTGAGAAGAACATAACAAAATACTATGGTTTAAACAAAGGATATTATACTTTCGATCAAATAAAAAATTCCCTTAAAAATTATCTGAAAACATTCAAACAATCAGATAAATCTTTAAACTTTGACGAAAACAAGTTTGAAATGCAAAAAAATTATCTCTCTAATAAAATTCAAATAAAATCACCAGTAAGAATAATGTTTTCAGCAATTATTGTAGAATTGTTAGGGTTTGTTCAAGAAACTATTGAGCCAAATCAGGTATATTTAGGAAATAAAACGCCAAAATTTAGACCGTTCGATGTAATTGAAGTGCACTGCAATCTCGTTGAACCTAGTTTTGAAAATCATACCGAACATTTACACAAAGAATCTGAAATTTTGTACACATTTTTCCCAAATGTTGCTTATGGATCAAAAATCAGTGAAAAACCGAATGAAATCGATTATATTCCAATTAGAAAAAATATGAAAAGAATTCAAAAAATCGTTCTGACTATTCAAGACTCTGAAGGAAATCTATTAAATAATGAGAGTAAAACAACAATATATTTAAGATTGTCGAAAGAATGATGAATCAAGGGGGGAACGAATCGTTCTTACCTTCAAACTTTCAAAACGAGTTGATAATGATGATAAATACCAATACTTTTTATCTAAAAGATAAGGTAGCCCTCGAGGGCCACCTCACAAATATTCACAAAAAATACGAATAAAGACAATGTTAAAGAAAAATACAAAAAAAGCTTTGAAAACATAGATTCTGACAAGGGTATCGAATCGCGACTCTTTCAAAATCTTCATCCTGACCCTGTTTTCATCAATGAATCAGGACTTTATACTCAAAATAAAAATTGCTTGTTAAATTTTATTTCTATCTAAATGGAGTCAGTTGTAGACCTACTTAATAATCAACTAAAATTCAATAACAAACATATCTTTACGATTGTTGACGAAAACAATGTGATCTGGTTTAAGGCTAAAGACGTAGCAAAAATTCTAGAATATGAAAATACTATGCAAACGATCAGAATAAACGTTGACGAAGATGATAAAAACTTCTATTTTAATCTAAATATAAGGGGGGCTATAAATAGCTTACCTTCAAACTTCCAAAAATAACACTGTTTTCGTTAATGAATCTGGGCTTTATTCTCAAAATAAAAATTACTAGTTAAATTTTTTTTCTATCTAAATGGAGTCAGTTGTGAATCTACTCAAATTCAATAATAAAGAAATTTTAACATTTGTTGACGAAAATAATGAATTTTGGTTTAAGGCGAAAGATGTTGCAGAGGTGTTAGAATATAAAGATACGAAGAAAGCAATTAAAGAACATGTCAAAGAAAAATATAAAAAAAGCTTCGAAAACATACATTCTGAAGGTAGGGGTGATTCGCCCCCGCCTTCAAACTTTCAAAAAAACACTGTTTTCATCAATGAAGCAGGCATATATTCTTTAATCTTGAAATCTAAAATGAAAATAGCAGAAATGTTTCAAGATTGGGTTTTAGAAGAAGTTTTACCAAGTATTCGTAAATTTGGTGTGTACAAACTTGAAAACAAGATTAAATATTTAGAGGACGAAGTTAAACACTTGCAAATTAAAGATGAAATAAAAACGGAAATAATCGCAAAACAAAGTGTAAAAATTGACTTAATGAAACCAGACCTTGTTTGTAAAGATTTTGCTAAGAAAAAACACCATGTTTTTGTATTAATTAAGAAGAATCACATGTGGGAATATCCTTATTACGTTATCAGAGCTCAAAAGAGAGAAATACCGAAAAGATTGAAAGAACTTGAAATTGATTACCCAGAAATGGAAATTTTATTAAGACAAGGAGATCCAAATTCTATCAATCTGTATAAACCAAATGAAAGAATCTTTGAATATTTTATACAACGGAAATCATTTTACTACAAATATGGCAGAATCTCGACTGATTTATAGAATATCTAAATTACACGATGAAAATGTTACTCAATTTTACTAAAAACTCTTGAATTATGATATTTTGTTTGTAAATGTTTTTGATAATTATTTAACCATTTTATAGTTCTTCCACATTCACATTGAGTATCTTCATAATATAATCTATGGTGATTCTTCTTTACACAATCTTTACAATATGACTCTTTCTTATCTCTACTATAGGGATGACTATTAAACTCTGAAATTTTTTTAGTTTCTTTACATTTAAGACATTCTTTCTCTTCCAAAGTTAATTTTTCTATTTTATCATACAGCTCTTTATGATACTTCCTATAACAATCTTTACAATTATAAATAATTCCATCTTTTCTACTTTTATCTTTATAAAAAGCTTCAAAACCTTTTATTTCTTTGCACATTGAACATTTCTTTTGAGCCTCCATTTATATAGAAAAAATCTTTGACTTTCTCAATTCATATTCATAAAAACTTTCCGGTTATTTCTTCATTATTTAAATCTTTTATACTATAAGTTACAGGATCTGTGTTATTAATTTGATAAATCACAAAGATTTCTCTTGACCAATTGTTCTTATATTTGTTCGAAAATGTTTGTTTTTTACTAACAATTCTTACATGATCATTGACTTTAAATTTAGTTTTCGTGTGAATTTCTGGTGGAACATACTTGAAAACGGTCTCTAATAACTCCTTTTCTGCATCCTTATCTACGTCTTTGGGCTTCATTTTGATTGTGCTGTGAACTGTATCGTTATAATTGTTTACGATTTTTTGAAGAATATCGATCCATTTAAAGTTTTTATTAATCTCAAAAATTACTTTCATTCTCTCATTTTGAGTTCTGTTATATCTCTCTACAATACTTGATTTCTCTTCGTTTTCAGTATGATAAATCTTAATGTTGTATTTTCTCAAAAACTTCGTTAAATTCTTTATTTTTAAACTCTAAACCCTTATCTGTATGAAGTAAGTTAGGAGGTTTGTGATTGATCCTTATGGCATCTTTTACTATATCTTCGAAGGCTTTTGAAACATCTTTACCGTTTTTTCTTTTGATAGCTCTTGACCAAGCATATTTTGAGAAAGTATCAATAAACATTTAACATATACTTAAATCCATCATTTTGATCTGAATAGTTAGACATTATAACTAAATCTGCTGCCCATAAATCGTCAATTCCTAAAGTTATAATTTTTCTCTTTTTAAACTTTTTTCGTACTGGTGCATGAATTTCTCTAGCTTCAATCTCGATTTCTTCCTTATTCTTAGATTCTTTCTTTACTTGTTTTTTCATTTGGATTCTTTATAAATTTACTCTTATTTGTCTTACATTTTGAACATTTTGCTGCAATTCTATACAACCCGTTTTGAGTTTGAAACGATTTTAGAATCTATATTTTTCGTTTTTTCTTGCATTTGTGGCAGTGAATCAAATCATCTTCCATTTACATGTCAAAGTTTCCAAGTTTATTTAACTCATCTAATATATTAGATTTTGCTTCGCCTTTATATCCATACGGTACTGTATCGATCTTATTTTCTAGGACATTTCTCTTATCATCTTTAGCGTTCAGTGCCAGCTTGTTTATGGTGATGGTATACAATTCATGTTTATAGCTTTTTATTACAGTCATCTCCCTAAATTCTTCTTTATCTTCGAACAAACATCTCTTTAAGTTTTCGATATTTATTGTTTTATTTACAACGCTTCTCTTAATTCCTTTACACCTAACTGGGTTTTTATCTAGATATTTGTACGAGTACATCTTAGACCTTAAACCACAAAATTCTTCTAAACTAAAACTTCGCTATTTAACTCATCTTTGAATTTCCCTATTACCTTCTTATTTTTAGTCGTGAAACATTCATGATCTTTTGGATAATCACTTGTATCAAAGTCATCTATATTTTCTTTAATAATTTTAAAAGGATCTCGTTTCAATTCTAGAAAATAACTGTCTGTATCCATGTAACACAGATTCAAATCTGGGATCAAACTTCTTTAATTTGTTGTAATAAAACTCGTACATTAGCAATTTTGAGAGGTCGAGAACTGAAAATCCTATGTAAATCGGTTTGTTAAATTTAACCTTTTGTTTGTACATGTGACTCGCTATACAGTTTGTCGTCAAAGATGTTAAAGCATTTGAAGTTCGTTTTCTTGGCCTGTTTCATTGAAAATTCTTCATTTCCTAGTCTAATATCACATCTGTTTCTCACATTTTCCATAGATTTTCCAAAAACAGAGTTGTTCATCAGCTTGTAAAAATCTTTCTCAAAGTCGCTTGTAGCTTTGG
Source organism: Homalodisca vitripennis (assembly GCF_021130785.1). NCBI lineage: Eukaryota > Metazoa > Arthropoda > Insecta > Hemiptera > Cicadellidae > Homalodisca > Homalodisca vitripennis. The sequence continues at coordinate 20,773 of NW_025778628.1, forward strand.
TTCTCATACTAGTATTAAAATCAATGTAATCTTTCATAAAAGGCTTCTGATCGAATGCGATAACTCTATTCACATGTTTTAACACCATTCCTTGTTCCAGATAGAATTTCAAATTTCTCGAATGAACAACATATTCAGTTTTATCCAGTAGAGTTGTGCAAAGTTTGTTGTTATAATGTTCTGGAGCAAGAGGCAAATCTTTATGATTTTCATGTAAATTCTTCGGATATTCTAGATCGACTTCAAGAATATAGCCATAATCTTCGTCGCCAGTGAGTTCCAAAATTGTTTCTTGCCACTCTTTTTTTGTATATGTTTTAGGATCCATCCACTTGATATCGTTATATGGTAAATTTTGCATGAGGCCATACCCATAAAGGTTATTTGCATCGACGTACAACAAATAGTTTTCGGGTTTTGTCTTATCAAAATCTTTTAAATATTTGTTATTTGCTTTCACATATCGTTTAATACATTGAGAAATGCCTCCGCGAATACCTTTTTCGATCATCAAATACATATTATAATCACTAATTAATTGTAATTCTATATTCGTTAATTTTAACATAGCATCCCATGCAAGACTGGGAGCTGTTAGATAGTGTGCTGGATCAAGCTTATAGCAATTCAAACAAATATTCCTAAAATTTTCAAAGATATCAGCGAGCAATAGAACATCTTGGATGTTATAGAGATCAGAGTAATTTCCTAGATTTTTTCTCTTTTAATTTATTCCAAACAGCTAAATAATGTTGAAAATCTTTCTCAGATATGCTCTCATCTGTCAAAAGTGAATAGAAATCTTGAATTCTCAATTCTTCTGTGTAATCAAGTTTTTCAATACTGTCGATAAATTCGTAAGGAAATATGCCTTTTCCAGATAGAATTTTAAAGATTTCTTCTTCGTCATTTGGTTGTCTATCTAGAATTGCGTTCAGACCATCTTGTATAAAATGATTTGTATGTTTGAAGTCTTCTCTCTTTAGATTTTTAGCTAACTTTTCTATAGACGATGCCATAAATCTGAACGTGTCTACGAAAGAAAACTTGATGAACTTTCTTGGTTTATCATCTTCAAACTCATACCCATATCCTGAATTTACTGAATAATTTATGTATTTTTCATCGGTGTTTGCGATCAAATCAACATTTCCATATTGTTTAGCCAATTCTTTTATGTACAAATGAGTGTCGTAACATGACATATTGTGGCAGAAAACTGGAATATTCTGAGGAAATTTGAGATTCAAGTTACAAGATAAATGAGCTGAACCTCTAAATTTACCTGTTAAATGACAATGATCTCGTACTTTTTTTCTTGTTTGATTATCAAAACCCTCACATTCACAAATATGGCAAAGATTTGAATTTTGATATGCAATTTCTTCTTCTTCGGTCAATTTCATAGGTATTTTATTCTTAGAATTATACTTTTTAGCTATGTATTTCGATAATTTATTAAGTTCTTCAAACAATTTTGCAGGAACATTTGGCAAATCTTCTTCATTTTTGGCTCGATAACATATCGGCTTGTACATACGATTGGTCACATTAGACACTAAGTATAGAGTAAAAACCATATGGAATGTGCTTCTGAATCTTGGTTGTGATCGATTTTTGCGGATTGTTTTTGCATGTGGGAATCTTCTCTAATATGCTTTCAAAGTCCATATAAATTACGTACGGATGGCTAAACTTCTTTTGATAATTAGTAAATTTAGTTGTTTGACCTGGAAACGGCATAATTGGCTTACAAACTTCGTGATTTTTACAAATTTCTAAATGGTCTGTTAAATCTCCAGATTTGTAGAAATGGCTTAAACATCTTCTGCATAGAAATTTTTTGTGTTCATGCTTAGATAACTGAGAGAAAACGAGCTTATTTAAATCTGTTATCAAAACATAATGAGATTTGTCTTCTTGTTTAACATACAATAAGTCAATGTTTAACTCAGCGTCGTATTTTTCAGAAATTTGTAATGGAACAATATTGAGTTTCTCATCATAACTGTAGATATTTATAGACATTTTTGGATATTTGTACTTGGAATTGTGACTTCGTTTTTCAAATAATTGTATATCTTTTAAGGACATTGGATACTCGAAACCTGAAAATATCTCGTCATTTACAAATTTTTCATATTGTTTTGCTCTGTCTACATGAGTTTCTGGTTTTTCAATAGCACATCGGATAGAATAAATAAAGCAATAATCATCTTTATTTTTGATATTTATACAAGCTTTCTTATCATTGATTTTCTTTGGTAAATCGATATATGATCCTGCGTTCATAAATTCGTGTTTATTAAGGCTCAAAATCAGTTGTTTACAGCGTTTTAATGTCCATCCAGAACCTCGATTTGGATGATTTGTCTGTTCTCGATGTGTTAATTTATTAAATTGCTTAGTAATAAAGTCGTTTATGTCAAAGATTTCGTCTGCTTTTATAGTAAAGTACATTGGACAAGTTTGTGTTTCACCGTTCACTAAAGTACGTTCGTATTCACATTCCAAAGAGATATATCCTTTACTGTTTTTCACAGTTTCTTGAAATTTTTCTATTAAACTCTTAATCTCTGGCCGCAAAATAGAAAGATATTTGTAAAGTGGCATGAAATTATCGTTTAAATTCGTTAAAATGTATTGCTTGAAAAGACCGTGTATAGACGATAAAACTTCTACATCAATGATATTTTCAGATTTGTGTTTATCAATTTCTTCGATCATTTCAGACTTTGTTTTATCATTAGTTTCGATAGCCAATTTTTCAGCGATTTGAATTAATTTTTTTCATCATTAAATAGATTGAGATTTTTCTTTTCAACTTTGAAAATTTCTCTTTAATTCTCGTAATTGTTCAATATTGAACATCTTTTCATGATCGTCAATTTGATTTTCTTTGGCCCATTGTCTTAAATGATTCAATTCCTTGTAGTAAATGTCTTTGTTCTTTAAGTGAATCTTTGAGTTGTAATGTCGATCGAAGTTTCTTCTTAAAATTTCTTTTTTGCAAAACGGACATGTTACTTTTTCACCCTCCATTTAAATAGGGAAAATTTCTTAACTAAGGTTTGTAGGAGGTAATTTAAATTCTATAATACTATTTTTTTCAATATTTTTAGAATTTAAAAAATTAATGATTTTTACTTGAATTTGACAGAAATCAGCACAATTTCTGGTGAAACAGTGATAGATTCTTCTATTTATTATAGAAAAATCTGTAAACTAAGACTTAAAATTATTGAAAAAATAGTATAGTTATAGGACAAAATAGTACTATATATTGGTTTGTAGGGGGTAATTTAAATTCTTTATACTATTTTTTCAATATTTTTTTCTTATGTAAATGGAGCTACTAAAGGAATTAAATGAGGTTGGTGATTTAAAGTTCAAAGAATACAAGAAATTAATAGAATTAGAAGAAAATAAGAAACACAAAATTGTGAATTTGGAGAAAATGAAAGATAAATTCGGGTTTACAATAATTGCCGAGTTGGAAGATTGTAAAGTACACTTACCGAACAGATTTTTGACTGTTTTGGATGAAAAAAAGATTAAAGAATTGAATAAAAATGAAAAATTACACTTGGTTGTTGTTACTGGAAAGAAGACTATTAAAGATAAAGACTGTGTTACAATTAACTTCGTGGAATAAAGATTTCGAAGATTTCTGGATTTTTTCATTAAAACAGCTTATAAATGTAGAAGCCTACAATGAACAGTAAAACAGCTATAGATTCGGTTATTTTCCATTCGTGGTTTCCTGTTAGATTTCTTAGATTTGTTTATGGTTCAATGGACAGTATTTTACATTGATTTTCTGACTGTCCCCAAAAGTGGTCTAGGAACCCCTTACTGTTTGATTTTACAGATTCGTTTATTGTCCTTTAAACAGTATTTTCCGTTGGTTTTCTGTTTACTCCAAAAGTGGTCTAGAACCGCCATATTCATATCTACTTATATATATATATATATATAATATATATATATATATATATATATATATATATGTGTGTGTGTGTGTGTGTGTGTGTGTGTGTGTGTGTGTGTGTGTGTGTGTGCCTTGTCTGATATTATTTGGTTGGTTATTTAGTTGTCCATATTGGTAGCAGACGGACTCTACAAAAACTAGAAGATAATCTTAATGGTGTCAGCGCTTTACTTTCTTGAAACAGTGTTTTTGTTTTAATTGGTCTCAACGCGATGAAAATGCAATTCTTCTCTATCCACTACGAAGCTTAATTTATATAATTTTTACTTTTATCATCATAAAAAGTATTATATATTCTAATCCTCATAGATACATTCATAAGAGGGCAGTTTTAAATTCTTTCCCACACTTTCGTTTCCTACAATAAAGACGTTCTTTTTACATTCTTAACAAGTGAATTGAACCTACTGAAATGGATTAAACAGGAATAAAGTCTTGAGATAACATTAATTTTATAGTTGTACAAATAATAATGCACCTAAAAATCCAAACCAATGCCTTTGTTTTTCCGTGAGCAATGAACACGGCTATGGTACTTAAACGCCAAAACGAATGGGATCAGCTTCATTGCACTGCGAGATGACAGGGAATGTAAAGTACAATAAACTGTCGGGAGCAACAAGATAAACCACTTTATTCCGCTATTAACTTTCGACCTTATATTGTCTCTTTATTACGGTACTTTACAGCTGCACGGTTTTAATAAGCTCCAGTAAAATTTCACTTGAGATGCAAAGCTGATAGTTTAACACCAATCTTGGTAAGTGATAGTTTAGTAGTTTAGTCAGTCAAATTTGGCTAGTAACAAACATATATATATATAGAAATATATATATATATATATATATATATATATATATATATATAGTTAGAAATACACAATATATATATATATAGAGAGAGAGAGAGAAAGAGAGAGAGAGAGAGAGAGAGAGAGAGAGAGAGAGAGAGAATCCGTAGAAATAACCAAGAAATGAAATTACTCAAAAAAATTGATTCAACTTATCGATTAACTCGAAGCCTACGATAATGGTCCGTATTGATCACCGATAGAATACTGGTTGTAGGTTGTCTAATGCTCTGGCAATCAAGATACACCACCCCTTTTAACTCAAAACTAATCAGTATTATTAGCAGTCAGTTTGAGAAGATGACTCCACGCACCTACTTAAAATATGAAATTGACTTGTATTCAAGAACTGAACTGTGCTGGCAATGTTTTTACACAGAGGGAACATGGAATTTTATGCCACCAGTTGAATGTAATTCAAGCTTATAACTCATTATTTGGAGGTGTTTCGTTTTTGAGCTTGGTGATATCTGAAATTACACTCCGTTGAGGTGGTGAGATAAACGCTTATGTAATTGTTTTACAAATTGTCTTCGGGTTTGAAAATATACTAGACATTACAAGTTTTATAAACAACGTTAAAAAACTTGGTTGTTATATTTGCGCTTTTACATTGTAAATTTTTATTATTACTGTAGTAAATGAGATGTCATATACTGAAAAACATGAGTTTATTACAAATAATATAAAATATAATTTAAAATGGAAATGCACGAAATTAAATAGAACTTTCCAATTTGAAACTTGAAGCCACAAATTAAACTTGAAATACATTTTGCAAATCTCAAAATCATTATTATTATTATTATTATTATTATTATTATTATTATTTGTGCTGTAATTCATGTATTTCAATTCCCTAATAATTTTGTTTCAACTGTCAAAATTAAACATCAACCAATAAGCCTTAATGCATATGCCTACAAGATGATACAAACTAACAACAATTTAATATTTACAAATAATTATAGCAAATAAAGTTTCAGATTTCAGAATTTCACTTAGTTATAAATATAAGAATGATATTTTTATTGAACATATATATATGTATATGTATATATATATATATATATATGTATTTATTTATTTATTAAGGTATTTTTATAATTTTAGATTTATATAATTTTAAGTGTGTTATTGGTATCAAAATAGTAAAGTGAGAAACTGAGAACATAAATTAAGGCGATCTTAATTAGTACGACAGCCATTAAAATATTCAAATAGTTTGTGTGCTGAAGGGGTTGGGATTAAACTCAAAAGGAAAGAAATATATCTAACGTATAGTGTACTTCAGATTCATATCAATTTCGTTACGTGATCTATACAATATTAGATTTACTTTCACAACAGCTTTTAAGTGAACTTGCCATATACATTCTGGACATATTTATAACCCTCATAACGACAGTAATTTTCTTCGTTTGAAGTTTGTTCGATGGATGATTTGAAAGGATATAGGCCTACTACGATTTTGGACTTTTCCCATCATTATTTAATACAAAAAATGCTAACTTAACTTTTTTGGAAATAAGAAGAGGTTAATATTAGTTCTGTGTAGGCTTGCTATCTTTGAAAGTATGAATAAAAACGTCTAATGCATAATTTAAAAGTTAAAATACCTCAATCAGTACTCATGGCACATCATTCATTCATCTCAGAGACTTACTTAGCTTGTAAAATATGACCGTAGTCAAGCAGTAAAGACTATATGTGTACTCACTGAACTAACAGTCAATGAAATTATCACGAGAGTTACGAAGTGCTTTTTTAGAGAGTTGACATTTGATCGCAGAATAAAGTGGTTTATCTAGAAGCTGTTGACATTTTACAGAACATGGCATTGTATTCCCTGGTGTATCCTAGTGCAAAACAAAGCTGTTCGCATTGAACTAGGATTACATCGCAAAGCCATTCAAGGTTCATGATTCATGAACAACAAGAATGTTGAAACTTTTTTATGGCAGGTAATATTTATTTGTGCGTTATAAGACGGCGTTTTTAAGCGAAGTTTGACCGCAAGAGGAGACCCCAGGGCTGGTGTTCTACCAAGTAACATATATTCCGTGATACGCAAATTATTTCCATAATATATCATTTGAAATAAACTGCATATTATTTTACCTGTATACCGAAATCAGTATAGTTGTAAAAATGCTGGTTCCTACCATTAATTTGACTAATGAAAAACACGTTTTTATTAGGAATAATTGCATTATATTAAAATCACGTTAAATAACTATTATAAATTTCAGGAACATGGATTAATTTGAGTAAACTAAGATTTAGGAATTTATTTACTGGCAAGTGGAAGAAAATAGTATTAAAATATATAAAATAAGTTTTTTTTACATTTATTTATATTCAAGAAATTATTTCTAAAACAGACTGGAATTCAAACTATAATGATATATATTTTTTACAGAAAAATATTACGATTAATTTGAAAATTTTTGTGAAAGAAATTCATAGCAGTGTTTTTTTTTTATAAAAAAATATAAAATGAAAAATACAATAGTTGAAATATATTTGTTTGCTGTAGTAATGCCTTGTATTACAGGCTTAAAGTAAAAGTTTATAACGATAGTTTTGTAAAATTAATTTTTGCTATGCGGATAATTTTAAAAGTGAAAATAATCTCTAGGGGGGGAGAGTAGTGGCCATATTTGCAAGAGCCAATCTTTGATAAAAGAGGATTGGCTCGAACCATGACTACAAACTACACTGTAGCACGTTTGGTTATTCAACCACAAATTGCAAGCTTGAGCTTTTATATTTCAAGGTGATATTAATAAATTCTCTCTAAATCACTCACCTATTCAATGTCTTGTTTATTCTTCCCTTTCCAAGTTCTGGTAATGAATAAAAATATAATACAAACTTGTCATTTATTGCGATGTTTGGTAACCATTAGTTATAAATTTAGCAGTTGACGAGAACTCCAAACAACCAACTCTGTCAGTCAACTTTATTCGACTTTTCTGTTCTACGTCATTCATTTAAATACTAACCAAAACAAAAGATTAGATCATTTATCTAGCTTAATAGATCCTAAAACCCTTGTCTCTAGCTACAATACACACTTCACAGAAATGTAACAACTCAATGTTGACGTATTCTAAAATAAAAATAAAATTATGTTCCATGTCTTCCTGCAAACACAAACCAAGTTGCAGTGGAAAGGCATTTAGTTGCAGTAAACCTGTAAGCTGGTTTGTTAGTTACAAAAAGTGGTTGACCTCGAAGCTGTTTGTAATTTACTACGATACGAATAACTTGTGCTTAAATATTTGAACTTTATTCGATTGCCGCTTTTATTGCAGCGCTGTTGTTACGAGGCAGCCATTACCGGTTTATTTTAAGACAGAGAAATGTCAGTTATAAAACCTTTGTCGTGATTGGTTTCTGCAAGTAAAAAAGTTACTACTTCTGCGGTGGTACGGAGAAAAATATCGTGTCCCACTGGTAATGGGGGAGACTTTAAAAAGCGGGCTCCACTCGTTATTCGATTTTTATCATCGAACTATTCGATATATTATCCAATTCGATACTATACATTATCGTGCGAAACAAGAGTTATAATGCATTAACAACAAGAGTAATATATTATAGTTTTTAATAACATTACAAAATAACAAATATAAATTGGCCTAGACCTACAAATTAAAAATACGTTGCAATATGTAGTCTATAGATTGCGCGGATTGCTTTTGTAAAGGCAGTAGCCAAACCCATATGTATATGTAAAAATGTATCTCATAATTTCATCATATTCATCATAATTTTCAAATTCTCAACACATTGATTACTTCTTACGGTTTGCGGTACTAAATTACTGTAACTAATAAGAAGGAATAATATGTTTTGTAAAATTAATTGTAATATCGAATTATTCATTCGGATAAAAGAATCGAACAATTTAATAAAACAATCGAATAAAGAGTGTAAGCCGCTTATCAAAGGCTCTGGAAGCGTGTTAAAGAGATCTCACAACAATGACAATTATAGTGAACCAGGTAAAATTAGAAATTGTGTTAATTCAAGTTAAAAATTATTTTATCAATCTGAGGGAACCAGTATATTATGTAACATAAAAAATAAGCTATTAAATATGCCATCATATTAGAAATGCCATCTACCATAGAGTCTTACAATAATATTTTATTGTAGCGTAAAAATGTTATATTGGTATAGGGAGTATATGTATTAAACTTAGGATAATTTATTGACTAAATATACAATTTATAATATGTATGTGTATAAAAGAGTAACACAACTAATAAATTTTACATAGTGAAAAAAACATTTCATTTACTCTCTTTCAGTTTTTGTAAGAAACATCCCACCCAAACATCCCACAATGAAGACCTGAAGGGTTACTATAGCAGTTGTAATTTAAAAGTAAACTCTACTAAAAATTTTTTTATGATTCTGTAGAGGTGTAAAAATACAATCCTTGGGAACCTACAGCTGTGATACGACATAATTGTAGCAGTCGCTGTGTACAAACTGGTTTTAGCAGAGCGCCCTAAGCGGTGAGTAGAGTGAGAGTAGAGAGGTTTCATTAAAAGATCTCAGAGGTTATACTTTCGTTCTATACACTATAAATAAATAATAATTCTTCACCCTTTTTCAGAACCGTATGAACATAACAGTTTCCTCCTAGAAACGATATAATTTTGGCTTCCACCCACCGTTTCGTAAGAAAGATAAAATAATTTAATCGAGTTGAAATGATAGTTAAAATCAACCAGGACACATCATTTCAAGATTTATTTTAAATCTGGTTAAATAGATTTAGAAATAATTATCACGATGCTTTTAATTTTAAAATTATATTAGATAGTTCCATGGAGAGGTGAATAGGTCGACCAAATTTTCAATAATGAGAACCTGAAATATCCAAAACCTGAAATATCCTAATTGAACTTAAATTAGTAGGGGTAACAGTGAGGTTAACAGCCGGAATAGCCGTAACTTTACGTAAATTTTTACGTTAAATTATTAACTTATTCACCCCGTTCTCCTGAACAAAAATGTATATGGTTTTACAGGGTGCAAATCTCATATAACTATGTTTTTTTAATAATTGAAATTTAAATCTCAATTTTCGTTATTATTGTGTACTGTGCTTCTTGTTATCTGCTATCTATGATTTTCAGTTTTATCTGCTTGTGATAGATTATCTGTGTGTTCTGTGGCCATAACAGCTTTGGTAAAGCATCAATAAGTGCCCAGTGCAGTAGCCTTCACTGCCTCATGGATTACCATGTCGTCCATTACTCGATTGAGGCGCGTTAACTCTACTGATACAGTCAATTAGTTTAGAAGGTAATTTACGTGTTTATATGTAGATTACGTTGGCAATTAAAATATTGCAATTATTTATTCCTTTATAACTGGTCATCGTTTTTCAGAATGAGAGTATGAGTGCGTTGTGTAATCGTGTGTTATTTTTAAATCGAAAACGTCTATTCTTGTGTGATCGGAAGTAACCAATTAATGTAAATTATGTGTTTTGTTTTGAAGGTATTGTTTTTTATATCGATTTAAGTAATGTAAGAGGTTAAAAACCACTATCGTACATGTTATAATCGGATTGAAAGGCTTGGTAAATTCATCCAATATTGATTATTGATGATTGTAGGATTTGATTTACATTAGGTTTGAATTGGTTTAGAAAGAACAATTGAACGATATAGAAAGGCTTGTTGAAGAATATGGGATATGCTAAATGAGTTTTTTAATGATCTAACATAAAATCTTAAACAGAAAATAAATGGCGACTTGAAAAACCAATTGCATTAAATGGTTTATAAATTTATCCAAGATAAATGGTTTTGAACTTTTGTTTAAATATGGTTAGAATAGGATTAAAAAGAATAATGATGATGGTTTATTTTAAAATTTATTAGATAATGTCATAAACGAGCCTATGTATTTCTCAGAGTAAGTAAAGAAATATGGAGAATTATAAATTGTTTTAAAGCAAAATAACAAATAAAACTGGATTGGAGAAATAAATAAAGGGATGAAGAAAAATTTATATTAGGCAAGTTGGTTACAAAAACAGTTTTGTACATTAAAAAATATTTTCAAGGGGAATAAAACTTGTGATGTATAATGTTTATGACTGCTTATCCTAATATTTTATTATTAAGTTGTTTTTATCGTTTGGGACAAAAATTTCATTTTATGTCTTATATTTTCAAAAGTCAAATAGCTCTTTTAAATTAAAATTAAATTGCCCTTAATTGAAGATAAAAGATCCACGAACAGTTATTTTATCTGCACTAGACCACACTTAAAGATCTAAGGAGACATTGTTTTAACAAACTAATTTTACTGAACACCAAAAATATTTACCACATAGTATAAGTAGCTTCAGGCATATACGAGTTTTGCAAAAATTATAGATCCTATCTGAAGATCTTTACAAACAGCTTGAGTAAACATTTCTTCCTCCGATTGTTTGAGTTAACTGAGACAACAAGCGTAGCAGTGCTTGATTTCCTTTCTTCAACATTTACAAACCATTTACAATAGAACTTTGAAATTCCAATACAGGAAATTGAAATTAAATAAATCGGATTTTTTATAGATATGATTCAGGCTATGGTACAATGTAAAATTTTTACACCAAATTAATGAAATATAAGAACTAATGATAAATAAATTTGGTATAATAAAACAAATGTAGTTTATTATTTGTCAAATTGTGTTATTTCCGAGAGTTTCATTGCTGTTTAAATTTAGTATGATTCGATTACAAAATTTAGTTTTTTTTTTTTCATGGGTTTGTCTTTAATTCCTTGTATAATTCCTTGTACAAATTCAAAGTTGTTTAAATAATAATTAATTATTATACGGTGGAAAACGGTAAAGTTTATACAGAACTTATTGCATCTCATTATTAATAAGTAAGTATTTGCGTTTTAACAAATAAACAAAGATGATAACCTAATATACTATACGTAAATTTGTTTTATAAAAATTTGGTTTTAGAAATACGTGATACCTGAATTTTCTTAACGTTAGAAAGAATTTGACAATAATTCTGTGTTAGTAGGCAATTTTATAATGAGACACGTACATTGGTTAATTAATAGGCTATTATAACTTTTCTTCAACCAAAAATGCAAGGTTTGCTCTTAAAAATTAAGAATTAAAATGTCATGCATATTTTAAAAGTTAAAATGTCTCGATTAGTATTTATTTAAGATTAATTTAATTTAGGTAGATTCTTACTTAGCTTACAAAATATGAGCATAATAAAAGACTAAAGACTTTAAGTGTACTCGCTGTACACTTCACTGTACGCTTGTACAGTCGTCGGCATTTAGGGTGCAATTTTACACAGAATGGACTTATTACGGTAGTTTCAGAGTGCTTTTATAAAGAGACAAGATGGGAACGACATTTTATAGCAGAAGAAGTGGTTTATCTTGAAGCTGTCAACAGTTTACAGTACATAACATAAAATTCCCTTGCGATAACGTGTCATAGAGCAATAAAGCCGATCACACTCAGATTGGAGGTACGTTGTAAAGCCATTAAAAAGTTTATAGAACAACGCGATTTTGGATTTATTCTACAAGGCAGGTAGGTCTTAAAGTTATTTGTGTATCAGAGAAGGCGTTATTTTGTGAATGAAGGACGTGAAGTAACGGTGAGAATCTTACAGAGTAAAATTAATCCCACGATAAAAATTATTTTATAAGGGGGTGCAGTCGGATTTGGGTTTGGAAAGTATTATTGCTGATAAAATTTATAGCTTTTTAACATAACTTCCCTGAATACAAAAAAAAACAATAAGACTATTTTATAAACCTTTATTCATTGTGTTACCACTGACTCGCCTTCGGCTCGTTGGGGGCTACGCCCCCAGGCCCCCATGATGTACGCTTGCAAATTCGGGGATAAGCGGAATTCGGGGACAGGAGGGATTTGGTTGTTGGTTAAATTCGGACTAGTTTTCAAGTTTTGTGTCCCCTACTGTGTCCTTTCTCGTGGGAAAACGCATTATTAAACAATATTTAGTGCATAACGTGGTGTACAAAAAAGCTCAAATAGTATTTTGCTGTATCTCCCTTGTTTAGGCCGCAAAACGGGATTACGAGCGAAATTCTTGTAATTTTTACGCGAAAATTGAGATTTCGGGTCCGCTAGCGGTCAAACCGTTACTAATATTGTTTACTCATCACGGCTGCAAGTTGGGAGATTTAGCGGTACATATGCTTGTGTCAAATTAGTTGCTAGTAACTTTTAGTTGATAAAACTGTTCTTTGCCTGTTAGTTTGTCAATGCTCAAATACGGAGATCATATATTATTAACAAAATTACAGCTATCGTTAGTCAATGATATTCTCTCATGTCGTGTGGAAATTTGCATATTTAGTTGTGTATATACTTGTGTCGAATGATTTGGTAATAACTTATTGTTGTTTATTACCACTGATTCCTACCACAACCTGAATACCCGTAAAAGCCTGGTGTAAATAAGTCCTCACCCAGAGAATTCATTTCTCATTTTATTATCTGGGCTGGTAAGAGTAAAGAATAATTGATTTGGTTTTTATTACTTCACTGGATAAGTGAAAGAAAATCATATGGTTCACTTGGCAAATTGTTTAAGTTTTTTTTTAAGTCAAAGAGGATTGAACATACACCACTACAGTAAAACTAGACATTTGAGGTGATGAGAACATATCTATTTATTACGATATAGAGAGTATCTATATACTGAATAAAAGAATTTGGAATGTTTATATTGAATGAATTTGTAAACCCAACCACACAAAAACATGTGTTGCTTTACATAGTATTCTCATGTTCTAAATAATATATAAGTACATGAGAAATGGGTTTAATTTTTATGAAGAGATACTTAAATATATGTTCAGGGCATCCCTGTAAAACAGTATTATATATATATATATATATATATATATATATATATATATCTTTGGGTTTGCTAGGTAGAATTTATCATAGATCATTTTGAATGTCTCAACCTCTTTTTCGCGGTCTTAAAAGACAATTGTATTACATCAAGATACAAATGCAGAGCTTTTCTTGCAATGTTTATTACTTACTCCAGGGATGTAAGTAACATCTATCACGCATTTTATATATTTTGAAGTTTATGTTATTGTTCCAGATGTCCTCAAAGGTGATAACCAAGTGTATTTCATCCTGGAGAATTATAGTAGGCTCTGTCTATCTACAGTGTGATTCCCCCTTCATAAGATATGGGGCTTCTGGTAGAATACTATGAAGTTTGCAACCAGAAACTCCTACTAGAGTGTGAAGCCAAAATCACATCATCGACGCAGTGGGCAGAGAAGCACTGACACAATTCCTAAAGATGAGTCTCTTCTCTAGTATTTTATATCTAAACATCTATACATATGTAATTATGTATGTGTGCCGTAGACCTGCTATCTTGATATTTGTATGTCCCTTTTATTAATTTTTATTTTTTGTTGTGTTATTTGTTATTAAAAATAATGACTTTTGATAACGCCTCTGTGGAGTATTATCACATTTTTTAACCATTTGATGATACAAGTTTTATTCAGAGAATGCAGTGAACATTTGTGTTTTTACTGGTATATTGCCATAATCTTAGTTCATTATACAGTTACATAGCTAAATACCATTAATGTTGATTTTAAATCTCCTAATATTTAATGTCATCTACTATAATGTTATGTCATCTTTAGTATTATATTATTTCTTTTTGTTAGTAAATGAGTTAAATAAAATAATAAATTCATCACAAATAATTGTATATTAACTTTCCACCATACTGGTACAGTCACACCTTTACTCTGAGAACTTATGGATGTGGTTTATAATTTATCAGAAACTCTGGAGTAAGTAGCTCATGACATTGGGATACTAAACGGATATATCCGAGCAGAGCACTAGAGGCGGACCTGTGTACTAAGAGTAGATAGAATTAATGTAAAAGGTCCTGGAGGCGTTCTTTCGCCGCAGACACAATAAAGAAAGAACAGTTGTCCTTTATTCTTACTCAGGATTGTTGAAACATAAAACAGGATTGTTCTTAATATAAAAACTTGCTTTATAGACGTTTTTACTGCCATTTAGAAAACTCATCCATAAATGTCTTAAAAAGGTGATAATTTCACAGTTCATAATAATAGACATTTTTCGATAGAAGAAATTAAATTAATCTTAAGATTTTCATCAGATTGGCATTGCTAGTGAGATTGTTAAAAGCAAGTGATTTAAGAAGTTTGGTTCGAAAAAAAATATCTTGTTTTAATTGTTCTACAGAAAGAACAATCATTACAATTATCGCTTTTTAAATCGTGTCTTGAATTAAGCGAATAATCTTTCAGTGTTTAAATAACCTAAACAGTACTTTAAGTTAGTAAAAATTAGTTTATTAGACGTAAAATAAAAGTCATTAAATTAGTCTAGAATAATGAGAACTACAATATAGAAAGACCTTTAAAATGAGGTATTTGACTTGCGCGTTAGTTTCAGATAACAAAATTCCAATAAAAACACAGCACCTAATACTAAAAGTAACTACAATGAGAACGCAACTCTAGAGTTTTTCACAAAAACAAAATTTAAGTGTTTCCAAACTTTTGACGACCTGTATAAACATCTTGAACAGATATCAGAATATAAATTTATTATAGTATCGTTTTGTTGGATGTATAAACTAAGAAAGATCTCCGTGAAAGAAAGAACACACTTAAAAACAAACAGCTTTGTTTTACAATTTATAAATATTGAGAAACTTATATTACTTTTTTATTATTACAATTATGTTTCTTTAATAATATTGGGAGACAATGCCACGTTCTGTGATGAGGTTGGCTCTCTAAAAATTTAATAAAATTAATTTCACAGTTTTTAAAATGTGTTAATATATTAAATTTTTTCATATAGTGTACGATTTATATGGTAAACCTAAGTTAAAACAAATTACTAAAATAAATTAATATGAAATAGAAATTCATGTTCATTCTACTCGTTTTTATGGGGTAATAATAGTTTAATATTTGATTCGTTATAATTTTAAATGAATTTATTTACCTTTTATTAAGTAAGAAGAAAAATACAATTTGTATACAGTATGTGATCACTTAACACTATTAATAAATAATTCCAAGTAAAATGGCTCAGTTAGGAAATTTGATCAACAATAGTTTTTATACTACTTTTTCACTTTTGCCACATTTTGTGCCATGATTGGTTTTACAGCCATTTTAAATTATACCACCATTATAATCAAATCTTTAACTAAATACATATTATTTATTTATAAAACAGGAGTATTATAAAATTACTTTTATAAATGGTATATGCAAGTCAAACAAAGAAAATGAAGCAATAGTACTAACTAACTAAAATACTAAAATGTTTTATTTTATCAAGTTTATTTATTACTAAATTTTTATATTCAATTAGATTGTTATAATATATTTACATGGTACCCTACCTAGACACAACTTTATGAATTAAATACATCTTATTTCATTCGAAAACAAGAAGATTATAAAATTCTTTTGTAAATGGCTTGTAAATATTGAACAAAGAAAATGAAGCACTGCTACGATTGTTGTTTCAGTCACTTCAAACAATCTGAGGAAGAAACATTTACTTATGGTGTCTATAAAGATATTCGAATACGTCGTTGTTTTGTATACAGTAGTATGTATTGTATAGATAAAAGGCAACTTGTAGTTTGTAGTAATATTCTATTCATGTTTGATAAAATTTTAAATGTTAACTATGCAACATCACAAGTTTTTTTATTTAACCCTTTCATTCACATAAAGCGTTGTTTATTCGTTATTAGAAGACTGGGCCTTAGTCTTGGGATTTCTTTGAGCCTTATTATAAGATTTCTCAAAATTCCGTTTTAAATTTTTCTAAAACCTAGTGGAATGATAAAAGTGTTCATTGTTTGTCTTTATAAACGGTGTCTTAAAGTACAAATTTTCTTTTCAGTAATAACAATATTTCAATTGATAATACTTTCACTAAATCCCACTAAAACATTGATTTTGAAAAGTAATCGAGTTTTAAGGTAAACGTTAATGAAGAAACTATATGAGTATAAAATCTATAGTAAAGTGTATGTTACTCAATGTTTTGATAGTATAAAATATACTTTGTACAATTTAATATTTTATTATATATTTCTATAATTTAAATATTTTTTATTGTATAAAAGACCTATGTTTAGTAAATATTTATTATTGACATAGTTGATCAGAAAGTCACTTTTATATAGGAGGTTTTTTTTTAATTGTAGACATTATTATTTGCTTATTACAATATTTTTTTTGTCCGTGAAGGGATACGTAACGACGGTATTTTGGAGCTTACAAATCTTGCGATAGTCTTCCACAATTTCGTCAATATCCAGTACGAACACTCGGGGCTCTTGAAGTCTAAGGGTGCATGACATTATACCATTTTTTGACGTAGAGTATAAATTATCGCCATTATATCAAACAATAATATGTATTTTTAATTTTATGAACATATTACTTATTTCACAAAATTTCTGCTAAGGAAGTCTCTTTCAATTAATGACTAAAGAAACCAGCTGTTGTGTGTGTTAATTAGTTTAATTTAGTATATAATCAAGCCTGTATCTATTCTTTTTAGAACCCTTCCTGGAATATGGATAAAAAGACCATTGTTACATCGAGGAAAAGTAAGGGTGAATTAATTTTACAAATAAATTCTTATTTTAAATGTATAATTCATCTCATTATAAATTAAAAGAACAGGAAATCGGCTGTACTTAAAAATTTATAACAGCTACGAGATTCTGTTGATGACAGAAAACATCAATGGCGTTGGAAAATCTACGAGCTCTCCTCAGAGACCAATTTTCCGGTCCACTGAACTGTCATATTTCAATAAAGATTTTGGTATATTTATGACCATCTTAAGAAGTTATGACTTATTTCCTTATAATACCTTTATGCTTAGTGACAAAACCATTTTTATTCCAAATTTAACTATTTCAATTGTATTCTTTATTTGAAGTTTGTATTTGACGATAGAAGGATGATTGCAGTAAACATGATTTCCCGGAAATTTACCAACGTTCAATGATAAAATACAATCAGTAAAATTACGTTTCGAGATGTAAAATCGGATCTTTTCTTCAGGTGAATGACTAAACTAATGGATGACTACAATTTAGGTTAAAGGAGACAATACATACCAGAACGCTTTGACACGCATAAGTCAGAAACCACAACAGCCATGTTGTGTTTCTATTCCATGCATAAGAACTCTAAGACATACTGTTAAGAAAATAAACACTATTTATTAAAACTGAACTACAGAATACGGGTCACAATAAGTCTACACTCACCGACCAACCAAATAGAACTGACTTTTTCTGTATTCAATTTTAATTTAGTGTTTATCAAGCGCATGTTTTAGAGTTGGTGTGCACTAGAGTGAATGTGTGGAATTGATATACAACTGTATTGTAGTCATGCATTAGTTTTGTCATTCACCTGAAGAAGATATCAGATTCCAGATCTCGAAACGTAGTGTTGGTGATTGTATTGTAGCACTGAACGATAGCAAATTTCCAAAAATATTTTGTTTCGTTTACAATTATCTGCATTATTATAAGTTAAAAATATCATACCCTTTTAATCAATGTATAAAACCAAATAACACTTCTAATTTTATAAACTAATTTTAATCTGTATATATATATATATATATATATATATATATATATATATATATATATATATATATAACAGGAAGAAATTAGTAGGGAAAAGTAACCAATAGCTGTGTATTTATTGTATTTCAATCACTCAGAGTACGGTATTGTGTCTGGACAAAGCGCAATGTCTGAGCCGAGACGCAATGGTTAGCATTGACACTTTTATTACAATTGTTACACTTTCTGTGTCGTCGTTCTGTTGTGTAAAAATATTTCTAGTAATCGTTTTTTAGCACTTCACGTCAGCCTTGCATCCATCACGTATTTCTTTTGTAACGTTAGTGGATATAAAATTTTGGTTTTAGAAAAAAAAATTTAAAAAAGTGAAATTAAAACCTTAAGATATTTTCAACTTTGCGTAAATCTACCTGTTACAGCAATGTAGACAGGTTGTTATGAAGAAGTCATACTGGCCGATTGGTTGACTAGCCAATCACGGCATAGCACCTCCATAAGCGGATTTGCATCACTGGTAGTTTCTTTTTTGAAATTTGTGACCCAAAACGTCTCTTCACTCCGAAGTCGAAATGTGTCATAATTCTAATTGTTATCAATGCTTCGACGTGGCATGAATTGGACAACGTTGATAGTAGATGATAGTCTGAAAATAACTGTGTTCTCATTATGTGATATTGGCAATTATCAGCACGCAGTTTTGTAGGTTTTTGCATCTGTATTTCCGACGCCAATGTTGCGTTTGCCTTCTTGCCACCATCAGGAAGATATTTTAAACGTGTATATGTATGGTCACTGTAATGTACTCCTGTCTTCGTATATCTTGTTCCATAGTTGATTTTGTCTTGTTTCCTGATAAAGACTATATATGTCACAGATTAGAGATGTCAAGTTCTGTCAAAAGATAGCTAAGGTAAGTTATAAATTAATTAACAATGACACTATTTGCGTGTTTCTACTTTATAAACTGACATTCATAGCTAGAACTGGTAAATGAGTTTAAAATCACAGCCCAGTGAACTTTCGTTTTTCACAGTTCTTAGTGAACGCTTCAAAGGGACTCTTCGGATTCAAATTCTGATCATCTTATGTTTTGTTAGTTTGATTCACTTTGTGTCAGTTCAATGTTCTGCTGATCTGTTTGATTTGAGAAAGTTCATGTTAAGACAAATCGTTATATGTGTCTTTCATCTAACTGGCAGATATAAAACAATTAGTTCATTATATATATATAAACACAGTTTATCTAATCTTATCCACATTTCTTGGGGTGAACAAATATAATGTAAAACATGGGTTTACACCTGGTTTGAATTATGTAAGAATAGCTATGAATTTTGAATGTTTTACTTGCTCGTATTTCATATAGAAAATAGAGTTTAAAATTTGACTAATAAAGTTCTTAAGAATGTTTCATTATTTATTTGTACGATCTTAACATATTTAAATAATTTTGAGTACAACAAGATACCAAGTGTAAATCCAGTCAAAGATTAAGTCAGCTGTGTCTACAACTTCTAACCTAATAATGCATATGTATAATCTTAAAAATTAAGTCTGGTGAAGAAAATGACAAAGAGGACCCTTTTTTTAGTTTGATTCACTTTATTTTCATTCACTGTTCTGCTTATATGTTTGTTTTGAGAAAGTTCATGTTAAGTCATTTCTTTCCCTGTGTTTTTCGTCCATTCTTTTGCTACAAAACAATTAGTTATTACCTAGTGATATTTACATTCACATTATATAAAACATTCCCAATATACTCGGGTGAATAAATATAATGTAAAACATGGGTTTACACCTGGTTTGAGTTATGAAAGAGCAACTATGTATTTATGTTTTATTTAGTTGGTCATATTTAACATACGAATTAGAGTCATAACATTTTATTAATAAATGTTATTAAACATTTTTCATTATTTCTTTGTAGGATCATAAAATATTAAAACACTGTTTGAGTAAAACAAGATACCAAGTGTAATTTCAGTCAAAAATTAAGTAAGCTGTTAACAACAACATAGACACACCAGATATTATGCAACTCACTTAATATGATGACAGACTCACTAAGTATAATGCTTATCTAAAAATAAATAAATAATTATCTATTCCACCATCATATTCGTGACGTAATCTGTATCCTCATATTTGGTGAAGGCTGGAAATGTTGATTGAAAACCTTTTGGATTAAAAGAATTTTTACGTGTATAATTATAACTTTAATATTAATTATATATAACTTTAATATTTCATACGTAAATTTGATATATTATATTTATTTCTAAAGATTTTCTACAATTTAAATTTTTTTTGTGAATGATGTTCTGAAAAGAACCATTTATTACTAGACAAGAGTAACTAAACAACGTAGACTTTCTCTTAATCCTTAAATTTGATGTGAGACTGAATATTTACCCGTTTCTGTTCGGTCTGTGTATAGGCTAGCGTTATCAAAAACATGCATATTATTAGTTCTTGCTGGTAAAGGTTGGTAGTACGTTGACCCTCGTTAAGAAGAATGCAGAATCTAGGAGTCATGTTATTAAAACATGTATATGTAGGATGTAAAGGAACTATGTAAATATATCCTATATTTATGAAAAAGCAATCAACCCAATTTTAATTACAGACAGAAAGTTTAAATTGTTTCATTATGTATTATTTACTAGGTGTACTATATTGGAAAAACAAAGTTTAAAAAATAAAATTTTAAAACGTTATCCTTAGCAAGTTCGTACACAGTTGTATAGACCTAGTAAAAAGGAACAGTTTGGTAATTAACTCCAAAATACTTAACCGTTTAATCATGGCAATTGAAAAGATAACATATTTATCGTGGCTTATAAAAGTCCCGGCATTTATTTACTATTATAAAAATACAATAATATAACTATTATTATTAATCTGTAACTTATTTCAATCACAATTGCCTGCAATACGTCTATATTTACACAAAATGCCTCCCAGATATCTCTAAATATTTTGAACAGTTTTAAACAGCAATAACTGACTTAATGTTACTAATTAACTTAAATAACAATAAGAGCATTAATGTAAGAATGATTTAGAGTGAGTATTTTGCTTATATTTAAAAATTACAAAAGAATGATAACTCTGGGTATAAAATAAGACGTAGCGATTTATTGTACCTAACTTTTTTTCTCTAACAAATAAACTAAGTTATAAAGAAAATATATTATTTATCTTATAATATAATACAGTGAGGAGAACATTTTCGTAAGAGAATACAAAAGTTAACGATTTATGACTTATTTAGCGGACTGTAGCGCTCCCCAGCGAGTGGTTTACCAACTAACTGCTGACATTTTTTTCTGATTGGTTGCTTTCACAAAGACTTTTATTATTACACCTTACTGTCTCAGCGATGTATATATTTAACGGACTGTAGCACTCCTAAGCAAGTAATTTAACTGATGACGTTTTGCCAGCCTGGTTGCTTTCTCAAACAAGTTTTATACTCTGATTGAAGTTTGCTTTTGCTAATGGTGGGATTGAGAAGGAAATAGGATTTTTCGGGCATTTTCTAGTGTTCAGTGATATAATAAATAAGTAGGCCTAACACTACGTTTTGGGATCTTCAAGTTGATCTGTTCCTCTGGTGAATATATAACCCAATATATCTTTAGCACAGCCTATTTACGCTACGTTTTGTTTTAATTAATCTCACTTTGTAAAACATACTTTGATGGTATGCTAAATGAGTTTTGGAGACATTTTAGATCCTCGCAATGTATTTGTTTTTTTGTTTTTTTTTTTGCCCACAGTACACACTTGAATGGGAAATATTAGATCCGCACTCATAATATTTAGAATCAATTTATTAGCACTGTTGTGCTGTTTACGTATGGTAAAGTTATGTAAAACCGTGTTTATTTATAACTGAAATACGTGTAAACATCAATTTCCAATTGCATTCAGCCCTAGGCAAATAACGTCCAAGCACATGGGTTTGTTACTAACACTGCCCTTTTGCCCATGTTATTTTTAATCTATTAATTTAAAATATAGATTTTTATCAAAAATATTTCTAAAACACATACACAAACACCCTCTACTTTAATTTTCAACTTTCGCAAAGATTAAATTTAAATGTGACATACAAGTGCCTCATCTCTTAAAACCACCATCTAAATTCAAAAATATGTCCAATAAGATCGACCACTCATGAGGGTTGAAAAAGGGCTGCAACCCTAGTATTCTATAAATTGTACCCAATGCAAGTCACATATCTCGTGTCTTCCAACTCGACAATTTGCCAGCTAAATATATATATAAACTTCTTCAATGGCAGGAAATGTCAAACACACGATTACTTTTGTTAATACATTCTAGTGATATTGTTGTATAGTAACATTATTTTGTAATCATATTAGTATGTAAAAACATGATAGTATGTATTATTTAATGTGTACCAATAACTAGAATAGTGTTAGCGTGAGAAGAGTAGACGTTAGATAAGTAATATAAAAAAAAAATGTATACACACTTTGAACTTCCATAGAAAAATTTATTTACCGTTCTACAAAGTAAAATTTCAGGAAATTAGAAAGCTTAAAGTCCAATGTAAATGAAACGTAAATAACAAATGTTAATACTTTTCAAATTGGTAACCTGCAGCATCAACACAATTCCGAGTACGAGTCACCACTGATTCTGTACATCGTATCAAAACGTCCAATGAGATTTCTCTACACACAGCTTGAATCTCATTCCAAAGAATGTCTAGGTTACGTGGTTTACGTTTGTACACCTCATCTTTTACTGTGCCCCATAAGAAGAAATCCAGTGGTGTAAGGTCTGGAGAGCGTGCTGGAAACTCAATTGGCCCCCTGCGTCCTATCCACTGGCCCGGCAAATTTTGATCCAGGTAAGCTCGTACGTCCCTGTGATAGTGCGGCGGGGCACCCATCTTGTTGAAAATAAAAATTATCATTACCGTATAATGCACGAATGGCAGGAAATATGGAATCAGTAAGCATTGTTAGGTAACTAATACCAGTTACAGTACCTTCAAATCGAAAAGGTCCAATGAGTCCCCTTGAAGACAAACCGCACCACACATTTACACCAGGCAAATTTACAGCTTTTTCAATTGTAATGTGAGGATTGTCTTCAGCCCAGTAAACACAATTGTGCCTATTGACAGTTCCATTAAGTTTGAATTGGGCTTCATCCGACCAAATGATGCTACCCATAAATTCCGGTTCACGTATCACCATCTCCTGAACCCATTCACAAAATTGCAACCTTCGATCTGGATCGTCGTCACTTAGCTGTTTGCACCAGCCTTGGAATGTAAACACGATACTTGCCTCTCTTCAGAATGCGTAGCACGCTGCTAGCACTTACATCACTTTCACGTGCCCCTTGCCTTGTAGATTTGTTAGGAGAGCGTTGAAACAGTTCCAAGACTGCCGTTGAAGACTCATCACTTGTAGCTGTTCGAGGTCGACCTGAATGACCTTTATGCACATCACACACTGTTCCATGAACTTCGAATTTGTCTCGTATGCGTGTAATTGTTAATCTTGAAGGTGGTTCTGTATCATAATACCTTCTCCACTGTCTTTGAACTTCATTTACATTCTCAAACTTCCAGTACCACTTAATAACCTGCTTACGTTCTTCAAAACTCAAACGTACGTCCGCCATGTTGATATTTACAAATTCCAACTAACAATGTAACATAAAGGGACGATTATGCTGCCACCTGGCGAAGAAATATAACATTAGCCTTGTAGAGCGGGAAAACTACGATAGTTCAAAGTGTGTATACATTTTTTTGAAGCACCCAGTATATACAACATTATCATTAACAAATTGTCACTGCTCACACAGCAATCTACAGATCATTAGCACTTTGGACAATGATATGTACAGAGCGATAATCGCTCTTAATGGATTGTGTTATTTAAGCCCTGCGAGGCGCAGCAGTAGTTATCAGTCTCCGCAGACTGCACAGTGAGGAACGGTCACGGTGTTGGGATCAGTCTCCGCAGACTGCACAGCGAGGAACCGGTCGCGTTAGTAGGCAGAATAGTTAGATGTTGGAATTGTGAATCATAAGTACCACAAAGTATGGCGTTAATATTTTATTTTCAGTAGTAATTTTATACAGGTGTTTTCATTTTACATGTTGTGAACAAAGTTGTGCCAAGTGACTATTTTCAATAAACTTATTTTTAACCCAATGTACCGAGTCATCTCTTGAGTTCCTACTCTTCAAGGTGAACATCGTTACGGGTTATCTTGCCACTCGGGTAGCCCGCTAACCGTCCCCGCAACAATATCCGTATACTATGAGTATTCTTAAAGTATTATTTGCTGAACTCTGATTTGATATTCAAGTAGAAAACTACAAAGTACGTTCTATACTTACTTACTTAGAACATATTGAGGGAACTTATCATGATAGCTTTTAATCAAACTAATTATTAATTGGGGTTTATATTATGCATCCTTAAATCTTGCTGAAATATTAGGAGTGATATGTAATGTCATAGTTATATTTGAGTTGTATCATTTATAAGGAATTAAGTTATGTTTAGCTCTTGTATGCTAATTGTATTGATGTGGTTAATTTTTATTGGATTTTTAATTTTTTTTTGTCACCGTTTGATACGAATTTGAAAGACAATAGGTACTTATTATGGATGCTTGTGAGCCAAAATTAAAATAATTATATTTCTGCTGTTCTTGATATAAAATCTATAATTTCCAATTGTAGATAATATAGACAGTTTATTTCACACATAGTAAATAAATAGATAATCTCTAGTGGTATTATATTTAAATGAAAACAACACAATGAAAATGTATTATGTTGGTGCAAGAATTGCAGGAAGTGTTCGGCCATTGTTTCCAAACTGCAATATTTTCATAAATCGATTCCTGATGAGAAACCATCACTGCAACTTCCGTTTCTATTTCAACATTGCAATCGTGGAGTTTCCTGTATGAAGAGAGAACAATGATTCTACATTTGCTGTGTAATAGCAAAATCTAATATGAAACATTGCGTTGTGGTCATGAAGTGATTACATTTCTGCTTTAAAGAGGCTAAAAACAAATATTTGAATATCATCATTTTGGAAATAAGGGAAGTTTAAATATTTTGTTCATTGGATGTTTAGACAGTTGTAGATGTATAGAATACGAAATAAAATAAATATGTCTAATAAAACATAATACCGTATATTATAAATTAAATAAAAATTTTAAACAGTAAAGCATACATGTTGCAATGATGTGGTATGTTTTACACTTCCCCTGAGTTTTGTTTGCATTATCAAACAGAAAACTTTAGGCGTTATAATATCCTCTTCAAAATTCCTTATAATTCGCACAGGGAAACTAAAATGAACATACGAAAAATACAAACCAATAATATGCTACTTAATACCAATAGTGAATTACAACCCATTTTCCAAAATTAATTTAATTTTGTGACGCCATTCATAATCAAGGATTCCATCGTATGGCAACTTCACAAAATGCCTGACGATGGAATTTTTGTTGTATTAAATGAGAATATTTATATGTATATTTTGTTAATGAGAAAATGTAGATTATAGCGTGATTCAAGGTAGTACATTGGGACCTATTTTGTTTTTTATATATATAAACAATATTTCTAAACTAAATCTGTATGGAAAACTCTTTTTGTTTGCGGATGACAGCTTAATTTTTATTTCTGGTAACAATTGGATGGAAGTACAGGAAAAGGCTGCAAATGACTTAATGATTTTGAAAAAATGGTTAGATCAAAATTTTCTCTCACTAAATATATCTAAGACAAAATTTCTACCTATTTCTTTGAACAATAATTCAGATTACAATTTAAATAGTTTGAGAATTGATCAATGTGGCAATTCTGTAAATTTAACATGTGGATGTAAAAGTATTGAACGTGTTTACAAGTTATATTAGGGAATTTATAGCATGACCGGTGGGATGCGCGTGAGGAGTGGAGGAGATGAGCGCGTGGGGGCACAATCTAGAGTAGGGGAGTGAATAAGGTGCTACTACCCCTACTGAGAGTTTTCGGCTCCCGGCTCATAGTGGTGGCGGGAGCCGAATATTGTAGTGTTTGCTAACATTTCTAGACCCTTATGTTCTTACCACGGTGGTCTTTTATGATGAGCAATTTAGTATAGGAGACCTTGAGAATATTTGAACATTTCTAGACTCTTTTGTAGTTACGGCGACGGACTTTTATGATGGGGAATTCAATTCAGGAAATCTTGGAAATATTGGGACCGGATTTACGTGATCTTAACAATGACTACTGTATGTTCTGCCGAAATTGTGTTCATAGCTCACCCTTCTTAATGAGTTCGCCGTAGAGATACCTGGTGGTAAGAAAGGGTTCTCATAAATTGGGAAGGGGTAGGAATTTATATTATTCTTGATCTCCAACGACGACAACAGTTCAGAATTGTAATTGTTACGCTTTGTTAGCCATTAAAATTCAATTTATCATATACTAACCGTGTAAGCTTCAGGATTTACGATAGTAGATACAATTATACACTACAAAATTTTCAACTGACATAGCTTAGCTGCTAAATTAAAAATTAATATAATACTGGTTAAACTATTTTGTCAATATACACAGTAGAATAAGAAAAAACTCAGTTTTATCTATCAACTTATATCAAGTTAATTTAATGATGTATACTTAAAATAACAATAACGCCAACGATCCACACGCAATAGTTAACATAACAAAACCCCGTTGTCGATGAAAATTATTTATTGTTCTTCGAACTACACCCAAATCAAAATTGTCCAGATCACTTTTAGTATGTTTGCGTTTTCTTACTTTGTTGGGCGTACTAAAAGAATTGGCAATTGGACTTATTTTTTTCCTCCTTCAAAATTCGTCTCAGCGTACTTTCAGAAATTCCAGTTGCCTCTACGACACGCTGTTGAACTTTCTTCAAATTTATAAGTGTGTTGGTTTCTGCTCCCGTTTCATAAAATGGTAAACATTTGCAATCACTTCACTTGCTTGGCCGTGTATAACCTTTCTACCTCCAATTTTACTTTTTACATTACGATCCATCACAAACTCTTTAATTAAAACGTAATGAGCACAACGCAATTAATTCAAAAATTTTATTACAACTCGTGAATTGGCACAAGCGAATGTTTTTTGGGCGGCACGTATAGAAGACTAGTGACCGAAGTTCACAAGGCTAAATACGGCAACAGACTGAGCCGCTCCACCCCCCACCACTTTAGTTCCGTCTTTGCCTACGGCGCATCTCAAAGTCACCGGTCATGATATAAAGTCTCTACTATACAAATATCTAGGTGTAATTTTCGATCATCGTCTTAAATGGCCTGATAATATAGCCTATATTCAAGCAAAAATAAGAAAATATATTTTCGCTTTCAGAAGATTAAGCGATGTTTTAAATGAAAAGGAAATTAAAATAACGTATTGCGCTTATGTCCAATCTCTTCTTACATTTGGAAACATTTCTTGGGGTGGCGCATTAAAATAAGTTTTGGAGCCCCTTTGCATAACACAAAAAAGTATATTAAAATCAGGGTTAAGGAAAAATAAGCGTCTCTTTTTAACGAATCTTCACTCCTTTCCTTGCGACAGTTGTACATAAAGCGTCTTTTAGTTCATATTTATAAATATTGCAACATAATTTTTCCAGAAACATCACATTCGTATAATACCAGGTATGCAGTTAATGTCGGTATACCTGTTATAAGGTTAGTTAAATAATTTTCAATAACAAATTCCTTTTATATTTCCCATGTATTGTTCAGAAACATTTGCAAAAACTTCAGTCACTTCAAATTATTCGAATCAACTTCAATTTCAATTTTTAAGTAAAACGTTAATTTCTTCATTCTACAGATTGGCCTTGAGGGAGCCGAGGTCCTAATCTTATCAGAATATGGGCGGGCTTGACCTTGGTCCTTTCTCTCACCCCTTCCCCCCTCCGATACCACCTGTCATTCATCTACATTTCAAAGTGATAACTACTTCAAGTAAATTAAATATAATTTTTTTTAGTCGGATTGTTTAATTTAGATTATTATTGTTATTGTTGCTCTTTCGTTTGCCTCTGAACCATATCCGGCAAAACAAACTAACATGAATTTCTGTAAATGATAGCGTCTCTAGCCTACGCAAAGGCTGCTTGCCCATGTAGGCTAATTTCCGACAAATATATATATATATATATATATATATATATATATTTAGAAATTACAATTTTTAAAATTTCATTGTTAATTAATATTTATTTGCAAACCCATTTGTAATCTCTGTACCTATATTAAGATT
This sequence comes from Homalodisca vitripennis, assembly GCF_021130785.1. Taxonomy (NCBI): domain Eukaryota; kingdom Metazoa; phylum Arthropoda; class Insecta; order Hemiptera; family Cicadellidae; genus Homalodisca; species Homalodisca vitripennis. The sequence continues at coordinate 49,655 of NW_025778628.1, forward strand.
GTGGAAATAAACTTATATTTCATTTCATTTCTTATATTTCATTTTATTTCATATTCCCAATGCTTCAAGAATCTTCATTCAAAAATATACTAGACAAGCTTCATATCCTAATTTTCCTTTGCATTCTTATTTTCACTTTCAGGTCATGTTTTAGAAAACTCACAACTGTTATAAAATCCAATGGGGAATATGTATTTTCCAAATAATAAATATGCAATGCATTCCAAACGATTATATATTTGTATACTGCTACGTCCATGGAGGTGTAAACAATGATATAACTAAATAATTTTAAAATTGATTTTATTGTTGATTTACGTTAATAACACTGAAAGTCATTGTTGATTTGCCATTTTAAATCTTTTATGATGACATTAAACGGTGTGTACTCATGGCTTTTATTAAATTGTAAATACTGAAATATATTGAAATACTAATATATTCTATATTACATATATTAATATTTATATATTGAATATTGTTATATCCTCGCACTAATAATTTCTGTAAACTTGCTTCGAGAGTGGTTTCTTTTTATTTACCGAACTAGATAGAAATGTGTTACAGTAAAGTCAAATAAATAAAATGAACCTTAAACTGTAGTACACAGGTTGTAATAAGACTCTCTACACAAACAGTAGTACATGGTCCCAAGGACCAAGAGTAGCTAAAATCTAAATGCAACCAATGGTCTATCTCTTTTTGTCTGCCTGCCTGTGTTTTGATTTATTTTTTATGGCAGAAACCAACAAAAATATAAACTTAAATGTGGTACAATTATTTTTCTTACAGTGTCAAATATTTAAAAAATGTTTTTACTATCTTATTACGTTTCAAGATTTCAGACGCTTAAAGTTTTTAAGGTTTAATACTGTAAAAAATGTTAGTAAATGGTCTAGAAATTATATTATAACGGTTGTAATGTATGATTAATGATGGCGTAAACATGCAAACAATGAAACTTTTGTCATTACTGTAAACCCAAAGAGATAGACCATTGGTTATATTTAATTTCTTAGCTCCTCTTCGAATAAGATTGAAGATTTCAAACCAGCATTCCTAACAAGCTATTCCTAATGCTATAAAAATGCTTAACACAGTTTGAAAACATTTTAGAGCAACGGAAAGAGTCTTAGTAATGATTAAAATTATAATCTGCATTGCTTAAAACATTAGTTCCACTGAACATTTTGAAACTTAATCCGTTAATACATGTCATGAAACACACATTGTTTTTTGATAACTTAAGTTATTTTAGCATCACAGGAAGTAGTAAAAGCGCTTCCGGTACAAACAGTATAATTTTAATCTTATAATTACAAGTGTAAATAATTAAATCTTTTATTCATTATAGTAGAGTACCAATTTAACGACGTCAAGCTTTGATGAGAGGTGCAAATCTCACGAGACAAATGTTCACATGAGTAGTCAAAGAAGTTTTCATTTATTCAAAGCTCTACCTTGCTTTAACTGTTTGTTACATGAGACTTTTCATTTTAATTCTTGTAAGTATCACACTTGTATTTAATAATACTACTCGTATTTGTTACTAAAGCAACATTTAAGTAATGTAAGATGTTTGTGTTTTATACTTAATGGTCTCATAGCGGTACCGCAGTTCTCCAAACCGGTCTTTTGGAAAGTTGTACAATATTATATACTCTAGTGCGAGAAACATCAGTGCAAGCCTTGCCGTTAGTCTCCAATATTTATTAATAATTTAAAGAGATTTAATAATTTTAATAATAGCATTATCTCAAGAAACTAACGTTCTATAAGCACTGCAAGGTTTAAACAATATATTTTAGGCTTAAGTGTATGAAACGTAAATTTAACACAAACCAGGTGTGGAATGATGTATCATACTGTAACTGTAGTATTAGTTTCAAGTGACGAATATTTTGTGACCAACTGAAATTCTATGCTTACCACAAAAAATATACGATATTCATTTACCATATTTGTGCAATCTGATTATTTCAACAGATTTTATTAAAAAAATAAATTTTCGAAAAGACTATGTACAATATAATATATGTTAGAGGTAGAATATATAAATTACTGTATTTTAATAACAAGACTCATTTGTGAACCTTTAACAGAATACATTAATAAATCAAATAACAGTTATCTGATTACAACAAGGAAATAATTTTCCAGTATCAACTTACAGTGTACTCTCTACGTTTCAATCACTTACAAAAGTTAATCTATAAACTATTTGTTGATTTAAGCTCAATAGAAAATGTGTACGAGGTAAAATTACTCAAAACATTACAATAAATATATAGTAAAATAATTCATGAAATTATTTGGAAAAATAAACAAAGATTCAATTTTGAAAGTTGTAGATGTTGTGAATGGTTTAGTAAATATTAGCATAAGAAGTATTCACACTCATTTTCATTAAATTTGTTTAAGGACTGTTGGGTAGACCCTTAAGGTCAGAGGGCAAACCCGTATTCTTGCGGTGAATACATAATAGATATAATTAAGTTACAAAATTTCGCTCTTCTGGATATTTGGCCTGGGATTGATTGGACTAAATATTTCGACTGCTTGTCTTTATAAAAAAGGTAAAAACATGTAAACTGTTGTAAAATTAATAAATTAAACAACGTATACAATATAACCACAATAAAGTTGAGTCATATATAATGTCTGCAATACTGAATATAAAACGTCCACAAATCTATTGCATATTTAGTTCAAACTGTAGTATTGAGTTTAACACAATTAAGGTGTGATTTTACGAAATTATCTATTTTAAGTTTGAAGGAACCTTCTGGTACCTAACAAAATAAAATACCTAGAAAAAAGTTTATTAAAATTTGTTTTAGGGTCAATGTATATTAGGAAACTAATTTATCATCTTGCCGAATAGAAGAAGCCCGATGGTTATTCATTCTTTTATGTAAGGGATTTGCAGTCTACCCTACACAGTATTTTGAGCAACGTTTACAAGGTAATTTATAAACAACATTTTTTTAGATATATTAATGCTACTTTTCTGTGAGTTATTTGCATAAATATTCCGTAAGTACTGTCATGAGGACAATTTCAATTAGCTGATTTTGTAAACAAAGTATAGCCGAAAGAGAGAAAACTATAATTTTAGACCAACTTACCACGTACTATTCAGTGCATTTCACGAATACAACAATTTCCTGTTATTTAAATATTAATAAATGTAGGATCCTGCCATATAACGATTGACTGCAACGCATGCCCTTTGTATGACATTTGGCAAGCATTTATAACCTTTAACCATAAATTTAGCTTTAATCTCAATCAGCGATAATAGTAATAGTAAAAATAAGTAAAAAAAAATGGGACATCATATTGGGTTTTATCTAATTAAAGATACAAACTATATTTCATTTAAGATATTAAATTAGAGCTTTTATTGAAATTTTAATTACAAGATCGTATATAAACTCATATTTTACACAAGGTAATCGTAATGGTAACAGCAAAAAATTTAGTTTTTAAGAGATCGATGGAGAAATTTTCTGAAAAAGAGAAAGGAATTATTAGTTGCCTTAGTCCGCGGAAGTTTAAATAGGAGGTCATCCTTTTATATTTCAGAAGGGTTAAAAATGTCATAGGATAATGTATTCTCGTATATATGTTTTAGTCTGATACCCTTGCCACCAACACATAAATAAAAGTTGAATGAGAGCTGTAAAACGTACTAAGGCTATGTGGCTGACAATGATTATTTTCATAGTAACTCATGTTATATTTCATTACCCATCTCTACGATAAATGGTAGACATATTATATAGAGAGAATATAAGTAGAATATAGTAGCCATTTGCTATCCTGTAGCCTATCATAAATAATCTACTTCAATGTCGTAGAAGTTTCTTTATTCATTTCACACACAAAAACTGAGTTTGATCTTGGAATTTTTAAATGCTGTACAACAAAATAAATGGTTTCCTTTATGTTTTTATTAATTTATTTTAATCACTAAAGGAGTAAAACTAGTTCAAACTAAACATTTTTTTCATCACGCTTTGTGAGTTATAAAATATGAAATAGGAGTTTTTACTGAAAAATGTATTTCTAAAACATTACTGTAATTTATAAATGTTCTATTTAATCATAATTTTAATAAACTAATTATTCCTAGAAATGTCTATCAAAGGAAGGGTTTATAATTAAGTATGTAAAAGAATGGCATACAAATCTTTTGAATGAACATTGTTGCAAAAGTATTTGCACATAAATTACATGAAAATAGGTTCATTGTTACTAAAGTAAAATATATTTAATTTTGTGTTTGTTTCTGTTGAAAATTTTGTTTGCCGTATTAATTCAAATAAGTTTTTAATATATCATACATGAATGCAAAAATGAATAGAGTATACTTAATTGACGGTTAGACCTAATAAAACATTAGGTTTGAAAAATACAAAGAAGTAAATTGCCATAGAAATTTTAAATTTAGAAATCGGAACGAGCACGCATGGCATCTTCCTCGGGAGAAAAAATTATTATTATGTTTTCATTGTGTGTTCTAAAGGTGAAAAACTTTTATGAGGCAAGATAATTACTTCAGTTTTATCGTAGTACATGAATTGACTGTGATACGAAATTTCTCTTTACGCAGGATCAATAAGCTATCTTAAAGTATTTAACTTGATTTATCGGCCATACACGGATAGATAATTGCCTCCTCAGAGACCCTGAGCACGATAAATTCCAAGTGTTCCATGCTCACAATACGTATGAAATAACTTGTCTGATGTTAATACATATGAAAATAACTTCATAATTTTGCATCATCATAGGATACACTAGGTCTTCGTTTTTTAAGAGTTTGTCAACATCTGCACTTGGCTCTTTGAACTTTGACCACAGGGCCAAAGTAAGATGGCGTCAGCAACATGTTGAAAATAACAGAATCGTTCTACTAAATCTTTAGAGTTTCTTTTTAAAAAACGATTTCATCCATCAATTAACTTGTTCCTAGTTTTTTAGAATTTTTCAGTTTTTGATTGGAAACTTCTCTTAAGATGATCCTCTTCAGTGAGCCAATTGCCCGAAAACGGTACTAAATAATTATGAAAATTATCTAACATACTTATTTAGTACTTCCATACTCACTCAACTATCGTCTCTATTTATACATCTCCAAACTATCGGCTGATATATACCGTAAAAATATTGATTTTCATAAGCTGAAATACTAAATACTTTCTCTGGTCCTGGAAATTGGGTCGGTTAAAGTTGTTTCTGCTTTTAAATTTTTGATTTTATGGCAAAATATACGTATTTTTAAATTACTTATACTACAAATTCAGTCAAAGTCTAATATATCAGCTTCCTCGTATGGCGTAAGAATTTGATGCGCTAAATGATCACAATGCTACAAGTTTATAAATAGTAATAATTCCTGAACTTAACTGAGAAATATGTCTACAATAACTGAGAATTATAAACGGGAGCATTTTTCGTAAATATGTTTCAAAGAACTTCTCTTCTTTTTTATTGAGTGACCATGTGGGAAAGTGGTTTTAGGAACATTCTGTAAAAGTTTAAAGGTACATAATATACTTGCAATATACGTATATATCTACGCAGAAACATATCAACGTTTTAGATGCAACACAAGAATTTAGTATACCACGTATTTAAAAAAAAAGCCATAGCATTTTATAAATGTTACTCAGAACAGATGTTATTCTTTAGTATTTTAATTAAAATACACGTAGTTATATTTATATCGATGTGGAAACGCAAAGAGTTAACTTTTAAAATGCTAGTTAGGAATGATAACTACATCTATTTAAATTGTGTTTATTTAAATTCAGACTTCATCATCTTGGCTAGGTATAAAACAAGTATAGTGAAAACTATCATTAACCTGGATACGTTATTGCAATCTCAAATGCAGTTTTTAATGGAGTATAAGCTTAGTAGTATAACTCCCGCGCAGATTAGAAGTACCGTTATAAAGAGAAAAGATGAAGTCGACGTTTTAATATCAGAATGAAATTGTTTACCTTGATGCTCTTCAACACTTCAACCGTACACAGTAATGAATAATGATTTATTTCTAGCCTTAAAACACCCACACATCCACACACACGCACCCACGCACGCCCACACTCATATACAACACATATACATACACATATACAACAAATGAAGAAAATAACTGGCCATGCTTAAAAGTATGTTGGCCAGTATTAATTAATAAAACTAAAAGTTTATTGCCGAGTTCAGGGGTTCAGATATTTATTAGCGAACCGCACACTGTAATGATTGTATAAAACAAAACATCCTATGTAAGTAGCATAGTAAAAATACAACAAATAAATACATTTACAAAATTAAAACTAATTTCTCTTCTACAATTTATTTACAATATACGCAAAAACTAAAAATATACAGAAATGTACAATTTGTTTTTTAAACTCAAAAGATAAAAATAAAAATATAGAAAAATATAAAATAATCAAATTTAATATCATATAAAACAATGTTATGAAGTATAAATAATATAATAATTTTAAAAAACGATAGTAAAACATTAAATATAGAATATAAATAAAAATATAAACTTTTGTCCAGGAAAACATTATGCTATTGGTGTAAAAACAAAAATGTACAAAAATACGCCAAATTTATACTAAAAAATGTATTCCTCTAAACGTTTCTTGATATTTAAAATCGCCCAAAAAACTTAAAGAAAAGATAAACAAAAGTTTTTACTTTACAACAGAAATTTAAAAAAAATATAAAATTCCTTTATATTAATCTGGAGTTTATTATAACATATAGTATAACTGTATATGAAATGTTTGCTTAAATATTTTTTTACTTTAGTAGTTCTAAATATTCTATCGTTTGTGCTTCTTTTTTGCATAAAGCAAATTTGAAGTACCTGTATTTCGACTCCTTAAAAAATAATAACCTTAAAACGTTTGTAAGTATAAAGTTGACGAATAGGCCGAACTTCTTTAAATTCTTCAAACAAAGCATAGGAACTATCCCTTATCAGTAGAAGGGCTTGGGAAATTGCGTAGCCTGTCTGCAAGATACCATGAGAAAGAATTAGCCTATTAGTCTAGAGGGCGAGAGAAAATTTGCATACCATAAGCTCACAAACTGGTTATTCGTCGCTTAGTTCACGTTGAGAGAAACTAAGATTATTTCATTGAGTAAAACTTTAAATTATTCGCAATTTGTAAAAGGCTCCATTAATATGGTTTTGTAATGGTGTTTATACTAGAGTATATAACAAATTTAACGTTTGTTTATTATAATTAAACATATGGAAACGAAGAGCACATAAATATTCAGTCAGAAGCTATACATTGGTGAACTGCGTTTTAGCTTAAATCCAGATTACATTCCATTAATATAGATGGAACCATGGCTGACTGTAATATTTTATCAGAGATGATACAACATTTTAAGTAATTTCACACGATTGTGTAGCTATTTAACCAATTACCTCACGGTGTTTATAATGTTTACACTACGCCATCCTCAACAAAAAATTATCTGTTTTCTTAATCAAAACATTTGTTCACTTTACCCTAAAAACTCTATGTGAAATAATTAAAGCTGAACAGTTTATTAAATTTAGAATTTTGCAATAAGCCTATGTCATTTACAAAGGTGATGTTATGAAACCAATACCATTATTTACAGTGTTTACTATGAATCCTGCAATTATTCGTATTACGTGGTTAGGTAAATGTGATGAAAAGGATGATCTTCATGATCAGTGCCCGGTGGATCAGAACAGCCGTGAATCAAGAGAACGAGACAGAATAACATATTTAAATTATAAAAAAGAAAAATTTGAAAATCTAAATTAGTTGGACAAGCTGTGAAGGAAAATCACCATATAAATATTTCGAATCATCAAGTGCAGTTGTTAAAGAATCTTCCTGGACTAACAGAAACAAAACTGAAAATGCATGTAAAAAGGTATTAAAAGGTAAATGTATTTCCGAAACTTCTGTAAATTTCAGTGATATTTTTTTACCATTAGTAAAAGAAGAAAACCACTCAAATATTATGAATTTCAAAACATATTTTTCTAGATAATACTTTTATAGTTTTGTGGTTTTAAATTTTATTCCAACTATTTTATCATTTTTTTCTAATTTATACTTATGTTTTTCTGTAAACAAAAACTGATGATGCCTTGACCGGCGAAAGCACTTTTAAAATAAATTAAAATTGTGGAAGGAATATCTTTATATTAAAACCTGGTGACTTACACCAAGCATACGAAGCAGAAAAACAACACGAGGAGAGTGAATCCCTGTTAACGCGAGCTCTGTCTATATCAATGCATAACCTCTGTGTCATCACTGAACTGTGATTTTGAAATAATAATGTGATATTGAATATTGTGTAATTAAATATCACAATACACAAACTTATATATTATTGTGTATTAACTGTTTTATTGTATTTAATACTCAATAATAGCTTGGTCTCTAGTCAGGGACACACATCTGCGTAAGCATGGAAATATATTTTCGTAAAAGAAGCTTTTTTGAGCCAAATTTAAGTACTTAAACGATTTGTTGAACTTTATTCATTGTATTTATGTCTAAGTTTGGATTTAATATAAATAGGGCTCTTTGTTAACGCTGCAGTGTAGATATACGAAATTGCAAACAAATTGAAATCAATAAGATGAGTTACAACTGCTGAGCCAAAGAGATACAATAATATAAAGTGTTCGTAAAAACAAGCAATCTGGCAAGACGTCAGCAGTTAGTAAATAGCTCGCTAGGGAGAGCTATAGTCGTCCGCTAAATAAGTCATAAATCGTCTTCTTTCTCTTTCTCTTATGATAATTTGACCTCACTTTTATGTACCCTATTAAGAAGCCAATCTATCACGATGAGGAGTAACAAAATACTATGTTTAGTAAATCTTGGAATAGTCACAATTTCCTGGATCTCAGTAGATTATGGTCACTGGGTTATTGACAATATTTAATCCTTGAACATTCTGTTGTTCTTTGATAATAAAAAGACCACATACAGTAGATTCTCTACACTTATTCTGACTGATATTTTCCTAAGATGTCATCTAATATCTCAAGTAACAAATAGGAAATTAAAGGATAATGGGAATGTATAATGATTACTGATATTGGTTCTTGAATAGTTACTCGTAAGATCACGATATAATTGTATATATCAATAATTATTTTTAAAAAACTTAATATTTTGTACAGTAAAATAATCATAAATTGGAATACAACAAAATAATTTAATATTGTTAAGATGGGTTTATAATAGTAATAACATCCATTAATGCAGTAAGCAATTTAATAGAATTGCAGTCGCCATTTAAAATGACTTTAAATGACTATCTTCCATATTTAAATGTAAAGCTTGAAAGGTTATATGGTTGGATTAAGATGTAAATTATAAGGTTCTGAAATATTAAAATGTATTATGAGCAAGGGTTGTTGTGAGAGTAATTAAATAGTAGGTTCGATTGGGAATAAAACACGCTCAAATGAACCAACACATTTTATTTATAGTAGCATCTCATTATATTGATTTAATTCTTAAATAACAATGGATATCAGCAACAGACATATTGAACACAAACTAGGAATAGGAATATATGAAATTCAATATCAAACTAATAATTTGATTTCTACACGTGATAATATTTTTCTTTTAATCACTTTAGGTACAGGTACCTTGGAATTTTAAATGAAACATATTAAAATTATTAATACAATCCTGATTTATAAATATTACTTTCCTAAAAATTTTTTCCTAAAAGGATTTTCTTAACTTACATTTTGTTTGCACTTGACACTATTTCGCCTAAAATATTTTTGCCGCACACAAACACTCGCACTCGCACTTTCGATCATCGCCTTCCGAATGCACTCCCAGAACCTTTTTCCATCTCCCTCGTTGTTCCTGATTTTGGATGTTGCCCCGTCAGCTCTCCTGACCACGCCTCTGCCAAATCTCTCCATCGTAAGTGGTAAGTACCAATATTTTGATACCACTATGGCTGTCTCTTACATAGTCGCATGATTTTTAGAACTAAGCATTTCCGCTGCTTAAACAAGCATTTCCTGTTTGTTCACCATCGATGTCTGGGTGGATGTGCGTATCCACTTACATCTGGAGGTTGTTTGTTTCGAATTGTAATACAAGACTTCCTTTCTAGCAACTATCTGTACATTGATTCTATAAATATTGTTATACTAATAATTTCGTATGTCTTAAAAGCTTCATGCAAAAAGTCTAAGCTCTATTACTTCTCGTGATTGTGCGAACAATAGAAAGAAGAGATTCTATACAAATCCTCGATCTAACGCTCAGCCAATCAATAAAATAAATTATGCATCCTGTAATAGACGAAAACAGCAAAATACATGTTCAAAATATAATATAATACTTGATAAAATACTTGGGATAATTATATCGTTGTAAAACAGTAAAAGTATTCATCCAAACCCAATCTCGATGTATTAAAATCTAATCGAAGTCGATATACATTTCACCATTTCGGATTCTTTCATAACGTGACTGAAAATGTTTTATACATTTAATATTTATATTGTGTTACAGTTGAATTGCAACATTGCTCTTTGCTTAAATGGAAGAATACAACAATTGTTGTAATTGTCACAGCATGTGTCTCTCAAAACAACAGAACAATGTGTTTGTTGTTTTAACAAAACATACCATAATGGTGGTGGTAACTCAAACAAAGAACGATAACAAAAGCTCGACAACACTGTCAGTGAGTCGTGTTAGTGTTCCCTCCCGAACGTGGCAAAAACAAAGGTGGAGGAACAAACACATCATGCCGAATCAAACTTTATATGAAGCCATTTATAAAGGAATGTGGGTATGTGAATGTGGTTTGTGTGTGTTTTTTATTTATGTGTGTGGAATATATATATAAATTTCAATAAACATTGAATCACAAAAAGTACTTGTTCCGCCGGGAGTCGAACCCGGATCTTTCACATGCAGGTGAATGTGCTACCATTACACATATATACATAATCTAGGGAGAGCCTATTTGCATACAGCATTTTTCTATAAACTAGATACAATTTTTCTTAGAAGTACACTGATCGTCAGCCACGCTAAATTTAATAGAGGTTGAAATGTAAATAATAAAATAAAACTATAGTTTATTCCCATTGTATTTGTATAGCTTGAGACACGTAAAACCGTTGTTAGTCACTTAAATAATAGTTCATTTTTAGATAACTAGGTAGAGACTAAAATCACCGCTTTAAGGGTCTATAGCAAATCAGATCTTCCTATGTCATATAAGGTTATAGCTATTGTTAGCTGACGCTGATTAGATATTTATTTAAGAGTCTGATGGATTGGTTTTAAGTATGTGAAAGAAAGAAAAATGTGGTTTAAAAACAATTCAAATCAAATATTTTTTTATTTTATCCTTTTGACACCCTTCCATGTCGACCTCCACCAAAAAATAGCATTAATTCTTAGTCCCGAAATTTTCCCTCTATCGATTTCAAGAAAAATGCCCCTCACATGATGTGCTCACATAAATGCCATGTGGTGTTCTCTGGTCTTGGACTAATAATAAGTGCTAGGTTGGTTATAGAAGTAGTAATGGAGTCAGCTGTTTCCACACTTACATATGTTTTTTTATAGAATGCACTCCGGCGGATTAAAGCTAAAACATCATTTACAAATGAATAGCTACTGACTGAATATTTATGTTTGCGTGTCATTCCCATGTGTTTAATTATAACAGACGCCTGTTAAATTGATTATGACTTCTAGTTTGAACGTCTCTGCAAAACCCACTAACGGATTCTTTTACAATTTGCAAATAAGTTTTTCTCTCCATAAAACAACCTTAATTTCTTTCAACGTCAACTAGAAGACTCGCGAAAATGCAGAGGCCAAAAGCTACATTTTGCTCCTACTATGCAAATTTACTCTAGCCACCTAGACTAATAGGCTAGTGCGTTCTCATGGTATCGCGAAAAACAGGCTATGCCATTTTATCCGCTCTTTTAGTAGTAGCAATTAAACAAATTTATTTTAACGTGTTTAATGGGAAATTAAGTGCAAAAATATCATCTTTCTAGTAGGAGTCTTATTGAAAACTGAAACATTTTGTTGGGTAATTGCAACAAATAAAGTGAACTCTAAATTCTTTCCTTAGTTTAGCTTAAATCGTAAACTTAAGGCCCTCTTACATTAAACTCCACTGCTCTTATGAGTAAAATATATTTTTAACTAACTACTTTCTTTTTGTAATGTATTCCTTTGGAATTAATTGTATAGTACCTGTGTTTCAAATAAATTAATACAAATTTTATACAATGTATACACGTTCATACAATTTTTAATTCCTAGATCTGTCTAAAGATTTTTTAGATTGATTTATTTCTATTGCAAATACTGTTTTATTGTAGTAAGTAACTAGAAATGTTTGTATTGCTTACAATTTGCAGTTAATCGTTATAAATCGAAACTGTTAAGGCTCCTACGCCTAGGTGCTGTACAACCTGATAACAATATATTCCAGTGGACCATTTACAAAGATTTACGAAGCCTGTTTGCTTAAATGGCACTCCGCTTCGTTCTTACAATCAATTCAAATCTCTAAATGTTATAAACCTATTGATACAAAATTACACCTCAAATAAGGCAGTGCAGTAGTAATATGTAATATATGGAAGTAGTTCCTGCTTCTTAATGAATCGAATTGATCAACTTTTAAATGAATTTTGTATGAAATATAAATATTATTATGGTTTGTTTTTTATGTGTATGTTATTAATCACACCTAACCACAGAAAGTAAGTGTAGATTTAGAAATAACAAT